>NC_140945.1:92282220-92339720 GCF_014529385.1 Adiantum capillus-veneris
CCTACTATGACTCTTGTGCATTTAAATGACTGTGGTGGAAAGGGACAGGGACTGAAGAAGTATAGGGAATTACCACCTTCTTGCCAACATTCAGCCTGCCCTTTGCATCAAAAAGAATGCAAACTCATTCAGGAAGCCTTTGGCTTTATGATTTACCTGAACAGCCTGTTTGGATTCCTCATGCAGAATCCTGATGAGGTGTTAGAGGAGCAGGATGCAGCACCAGATGAAGAATGCGAGGAGACAACTCATATACAAGAAGTCGAGGAGGTTGAAGACACAGTCGACCTTGAGGTTGAGGCAATTGAAGTACAAAGAAGTAAGATGCTCTCTGTGAAAACCACAGAAATCAAACTTCCATTGGATGTCAGTAACTTCACTGAGAAGCATGCTCAGATGATGTTGCCTGTTGTGTCTGACTTCACGATTGGAGACAAGACCTATATCTTCTTACATGATGTGCAAAGTGTCTTTTATTTAAGGGAGGATTTCTCCCTGGCTATTATTTCCAGAGTCCAAGAGGAGAGGAGTGGATTTGTTTCAGAGGATAGTAGTGATGATGAGGCAATGGAAATATCCAGCAATCCAATGGAATGCCTTCGAAGATGCTTTGAGAAAGCTGAAAAATACAAGGAGACACTACCTGATGAAGCCACCTTCCAAGCAATAAGACAAAGCCTAAGACCATCAACAAGTAACAAAGAAGTGGAGGATTGGTTTAACCATTCAGGTCAGGGGTCAACTACATCTGTAGACCTGTGGCAAGAAAACCTCTTTCTGCAAGATGAGAACTTCATGGTAACTCTCTCTCTCTCTCTCTCTCTCTCTCTCTCTCTCTCTCTCTCTCTCTCTCTCTCTCTCTCTCTCTCTCTCTCTCTCTCTCTCTCTCTCTGTGTGTGTCACTTCTGACATGATATGTGCAGTCTTGGATTGCTGACAAGGATGACTTCCTTCGACGGCGGACTCGAGAGTATTGAGGAAGGGATGCGGCCCTAGCGCAGTACCTTTCAAAGCTTTGCGAGTCGCCGATAGTAGTTTTTCACAATTCCATGTCACAAGAGGGTTCAATAGCAACTTACACATTCAAGACACTATCACGCTTCTTGGGTGGACCGGTGCTGCCCAAAAGTGCAGATAAAGTCATTCTTGTGGACAAAGTGTTTGCTAGAGATTGTTTTGGTTACTGCCCGGGCTATACAGGTGGTCGGGCAGCGTATTACTACACCTACACAGCAATGGCACTAGCTCTTGGTAGACAAAACCCAGATGAACTTTTAGAGTATGGCCAACATCTCATGATTCGTTACAAGGGTGACGTGCCAAAAAACAAAATTGAACCTTCAAAATCTTGATACACTTCAAGTAGCAATTGTATAAGATCATGTATTACATAAATTTTGTACAATGTCATCCACTCAGAGTATCTTTCTCCACTTGTGATTCACATACACCATTGTCTCTCTCCACCTTCGTTGACTTTCACGAGCTCCGTAGTTGTTGTATGCCATTGATCTTTTAACTTTTTGTTGTTGTAAATGTCTGATGGCTTGTGTTGTTGCTGAATTTGCCAAGACTTCTTTTGCCTGCATTCGATGAATGATTCTACGATAGAACCATTCAAATAGTTCTCTCAAACTGTTAGCCTTGATTCGAGAGCCACCATGTCGTGTGTGCCTGAAATAAGCATTTCTCGCCATGTAATGAGACTTTTCCATCCCTTGGGTATTCCATATTGCCGGGTTCCCATACTTTTGTATAAAATATGGTAAATGATTGAAGATGATGTGCTGGATATGAAAACAGATTAGTTAGAATGTTTTACAGTCACATATTTGCACATAAGAGAGAATGAAATACACGATAATACCATGTAGTGAGTAATCTGGGTGTCTGTCCATGCTGTCTTGAATTATTTTTTCAGAAGGTTGAGATTTTCCTTGAACTTGTTCATATCACCTTGTGACCAGTCATCTTTGTCGCACATCAAAAATAGGATGTCTATAGATCGCCAAATCTCAGCCTTCGCGTTACGAGTAGTTGGTTCTTGGTCTTTGACTGCAATATGTAGCTTTTTCCAGCTCTGATACTCTACCTTGCTAACATAAGATGTGTTATATATTTTTCCATGTTTTGTTAGCTTCGGATCTCTTGTACCTTGGGGCTTAGATAAAAACCTCCGTGCCTTCACCCCACCGATGGATGGTTTGCATGGGACATCCTTCTCAGCAGTTGATCTCTTTTCATCCCGCTGGATTTTCACATTGCCACCATGAAGCCCCATATCCGACAGTACCATTTCTAAGCACTACAGGGCTACTTGTCGTTCTGCCGAGTTCTTAATCTTCCAAGAAAACCCGATGTATAAGTAGACCAATTTCTCCACAATTCTACAAAGGGCATGCATTGTACAAATGTGTACATTCACAAGTGGTATTTTCAAAACCGGTCAAAAAGCAGGATCCTCAATGTGACGTGTTGGAGCTTTTCTCCACCACTTTGGGTCCATGACCTTTGCAGGCTCCATGCAGAACAAACACGGAGACTTTGCCATTACACCCATTCCACAATTATACATGCACTTTAATGTTTTGAGGTCACCTGCAAGATGCCACTGAACTTGAAAGTCTCCCCTTCCATCTAGACGTAGTACCTCTCCCTGGTTAGTCTGTCGATCAATCACCTCCGCAATATTAGTTCGATGGAACACCCAATATAGAATCTCATGATCTTCTTTCTTTACCTGCAACACAAAATAAATGAGACTTAAGTAGATGTGAACATTTGAGCTTACTTGAGAATCTCGCTTACCTCAAACGCACCAAGCCACCATATGTTAGATTCTGATTGAACACTAAAATATAAAGGATCATCACTGGGACACTTTGAGAGGGCTCTATTCATTAAAGTAATAGTAACACGCTCTAGCTTTTTCTCTTTAACAAGCTCACACTCATCCAGTTTTAACACAAATGTAATACCCTCGTGACTCTTCAAATGTGATGTTGTAAAACTCCACCATTCTCTTCTGTAATATCCGCAGGTCCATAAAAATATTATTGAACTCATCATATGCCATGTTTGCTCCATGGCCACTGTAAGTTGCTTTAATATGAAAGGGCTGTCCAAGATAGTCTCCCTGTGCCTCGTTAAGCTGAAGCCTCTCTTTCCAAACACTTGAGGCTGATGGTAGAAGTTTGGATTTTTACCCTTCTTAACAAAGATGGATGAGACAGACTTTTGGATAGCCGAATATCCTCTTTTTCTTACACCAAGTGAATCAAGTGTGCCTTGTATCTCTTTTGCAGGCACTGAGTTCTCTGAAATAAAGCGGTCCACTACATTTCGTTGTAGGACCTTAAACTTCTTGTCATGTACTATATCTGCTGCCAGGCTTCTACTTATAAGTGGCTTCAATCTCTTCCTATATTGGCTTTGGGGTCAATGTTTTCCTTGTCAGGATAGATTGAATCTCTACATGAAGACAATGCATAAGTAAATAACAAAAAATTTGCTTCACTAACACTATTTAGGCACATGAAAACAATGCATAACAAGAAAAAACAAAAAGATTACTTAACTAAGACAATGTAGCCAACCAAGAAGCATCACCTTAATGCTCGGATTCTTTTCTTGAGACCTCCTGATGCAACCTGCAATGTTTCAAGATTGCGCAATTTCTTCTTTCGGATACGACCACCCAAGATGGTGTCCTTCATTTGACAACTTCGCACCTTTCCTTTCAGTTCTTGTACCTCTGTTTTATCTTGCAAAATGGTAACCTAATCTGTAGAATGTAAATGTGAAAGGCGAACAATCTCACATTGTTGAGCTTGGAGAATGCTCTTGTAAGTTTCAGCTTCTCTTGTAAGAGATTTACAATAACCCAGAAGGCCCTTTTCTCCATCACCAGCAAAGGTCAATAAGCTTGTAGGATTGACAAACGGTGGAGATGCATTAGTCATTGGATTCTTAGGGTAGAGAGAGCCTCTCGTCCAGATATCTATGTGTTTAGCTCCCTGAGCTCTGAGCGTGTCTATGGAAGCGGGAGGTATATGTGTGTTTGTTTTACTGCGCTTAATCAATGGTTGGTACTCATTGTCCAAATCAATGTGAAGGTGATATTTGGCTCGTTTCTGGGTAACATTTGTGCCATTTGAGGAGTGCGCCATTAGCCAAATGTGCAGGTTTAATGGAAAGTGAATAGCGGCTGCGCCTTCGTCCCTCCATGTTAGCCTCATTCCCTCCATATTGACGAGGTTCATTCAATGCAACTGAAAAGAGGATTATCCCTCAATCACTACGAACGAATGTTCAGAAGAGTAAGGAATCTACTTAAAGTACACTTTTTGAACTTTTACTATGAAAGACCCAGCTCTTTTATTTGCCATTTTTTCTAGAGAGAGAGTGCAAAAAATATATTTTCTTAGAAGGCCCTCCAAATGACCTCCGAAATTCCCTAATGAAGTTTTATCCAACCTGGTTGTACCATAGTAATCAACCAGAGAGACCATATTTAAGTCTCGAGCTCTGGCAACAATTAGCTATAGTCACAGTACCCCAATTTCATCCAGTATACCGGTCAAACCCACTTCTCATGCAATAGAATTAAGCCGAACCTTCCAACATATATTGTTTTCAAGGCTTCAAGAAAGTCCAAAAAAAAGTTAACCAGTCGACTAGGTGATAAAGCTGACATGTACGATAGGCCAGGTCATAATACCTGGCTTAATAAAATATACACTCGTACAAGCCAGAAAGAAGAGGGTTTTGCCGACTCTTTTTCATGAGTAACACATATTAACAAAGTCTTGAGTTAATCTAAGTAAGATTTACACGGAAGGTCTATTTTCCCGAAACAGTTACTCTGCCAAAACCAGAAACCAAAAAACATCCAGGCATTCATCGGCTCAGCAAAAAGGTCCTTCACACATAATAATGAGTATATACTATACCATAAGTATTTCATTCAAAGTCTACATAGTAAGCCGGAGAACCATTTTATATTTTTCTACACAACATCATGACTGTATGCAACAATACCCCTATGCTTTGACCGAAGAGAGTAGGTAAAGGGAAAAATAAAAAATAGCCAAGCTTAGGACTTCCTAAAGTTGGTGACCTAGCCCATTAAGGCAATATGCTCCCTGTAAGTAATAAACCCAAAAAAAAATTGTCTGCAAGTGAAACGCTTTCAAGTTTCAAGATTTTTAATAGAAAACCCATTTTATTCGGACATGAAATGCACAAACACCATCAACAAAACTTTCTCCAATCCTGGCTGTACCATATTAACCAACCAGAGACATCACCTCTTTTGTCTCGAGATCTGGCAGCCAATAGCCAAAGTTAAGGTTCCCAAATTTCTTCAAGTAAAACAGTTTAAACATATTTCTCATAACCCTAGACATAGTTGAAAAAACTGTCAAATTAACCAGCTTTTTAATTACTACACTTCATCTATTTGAATCACTTTCCAAACAAAACCTGTCCAGCTCACAAATTTGTTAAGGCTTCAAGAGAACATCAAATTAAGATAACCTGTATACTTGATGACGATGATTCCATCACAAATTTCTCAGTTTTTTTCGCATGATGAAGTCACCACAACAACCAGATTGAACGCACAACAGTAGCTACAGAACACGATGCCAAGTGAGCATAAGTACTCACCTTCTAAGTTATTTACAGGTGATGATGCCATTCCTTAGCAAAAGGGCCCCGAAATCAGCCAGGTATACCCGCCATCGAGGTCAGCTCTAAAGACCCCTTACCAAGGATTATACACAGCACAAGATCCGGATGCGAGATGACAACGCTGAGATCAAATCGCTCAGTACGAGCTTGCTACACTCTCGCGCTATGCGGACGTGGACATGCGACAGTAACTTACAGAGAAAGCTTTGCAGAGGATTTATCAGATGCTACCTAATAGAAATATCTAGCATTAGGATGAACAAAGGACAATATAACCTAATGTGAAATGAGGATAAAAAAATAGTATCAAAGAAATAACAACATAAACACCCTTATTATGAGCCACATGTGCATTATTTAAAAATTTAGTAGATAGCAAGGTATTCTTGCCTGCTTTGAAAGGTCGATACTCGGTCGACATATTAACTTACCCACTACTGCTCTCGGCACTGGGTGGATAAAAACCATCAGTAACTCATAATCACGATATTTCAGATGAGCAAATAGTCAGAGAGCTATTAAATTGGACAAATTACAAGAGTAGACAACTTGCCAATCCCTATGAAGTGAGATAATGTGAGGAAGTATGTTATTTTGGGAATTTCTAACCAATACCCACATTGGGTTCAAGTATCAATGTAGGTCTATAAAAGACAGGCATTTTTTTAAAAAAAATTGAGTGCACAGAATTTGCCTTGAGTAGCTTTCTAAGAGTTTTACAGTCAACATCTAATTTTGTCATCAGGTGTGTCATACACATTTATATGCTATGACTTCTAATGAAGATCAAGTTTTAGCTATATCCATTGCACATCTTCAGCAATCAGGTGAGTTTACTAAGAGAGCTACCCTACTCTGTTATGAACGTCATTTATTTCCGCAATTAGGAACATCTGTTACTCAGACAAAGTGGTGGACATATCAAGACAGAGTGACACGGGTGACTCTTTGGGGTTGAGAGCATTTTAGGAACAATATCCGTCTGGCGATGGTGGCTGAAGCCATGGGCATAGGGGCACAATATTATTATGTAGAACACTCAATGAAGCGAGGTTTTTCAGAACGGTTATACCTTCTAGCGCAATTTCTTCCACCACAAAATATTTTTTTGTATCGTAGTTATGGACAACCACTCCGAGGGTACTTTAACAGCACACCACGCACCATGGAGTATGGTGTGGTCTTGGCAACCCGTATCTTACCTTTGGCCGAGGGTCCAAACACCTGTTATTCCTGTGACAACTGTTTGTGCGATCATGTAATGGATGGTTTACTAGATATGTAAAGGTGAGGAAAGGAAGGGGTTTTTCTTATAAAAATCAGGCTTTTTTAGTCTAATTTAAGTGGTGAAGTATGAGAAAATACACATGTAGTTTTTGTGTGTGTGTGTGTGTGTGTGTGTGTGTGTGTGTGTGTGTGTGTGTGAGAGAGAGAGAGAGAGAGAGAGAGAGAGAGAGGCTCCCTTTCCGGCACGATTTGAAGCTGCCTTCTTTGTGAGGTGTAGGCCTTGGTGGTTTACAGATGACCACCTGTACACGGACATCCAAGATTATCTGTGTGTGTGTGTGTGTGTGTGTGTGTGTGTGTGTGTGTGTGTGTGTGTGTGTGGTGTGTGTGTGTGTGTGTGTGTGTGTGTGTGTGTGAGAGAGAGAGAGAGTGAGAGAGAGAGAGAGAGGTTGTGTGGTTTGGAGCCTGCCAACAAAGGCCTTGAAAATTGTGTACAACGGATTCTCGCAACTGCAAACATCCCCCAACTTTCCAAATAGCTCCGTTCTCTCTCTCTCTCTCTCTCTCTCTCTCTCTCTCTCTCTCTCTCTCTCTCTCTCTCTCTCTCTCTCTCTCTCTCTCTCTCTCTCTCTCTCTCTCTAGGTGCCTGCTATCGATGTCCATCTCCACCACCCGATTGGCAGCCCGCATCCGAGTCGATGCTCGAAAGAGACATAGGTTTAGTGTGGTGATCCCACCTGTAGCCAGCTAGTGTTCGGGAAAAACCATTTTTCCAAACATACAAAATTCCTTTCCTTGAATTTACCGAGAGAAAATTTTAAAATTAGTTTTAATTTTTGGGTTTTGAAACTATTGTTCTCCATTTTGGGCTGGAATTTCTCATTTTCCCCTTGCCCTCAGCCGGCATTTTTGAGATTGAAAACGGCATGATATTAAACTGAGACACATTTTTCCCGAGCACTGGAGCCTCTCTCTCTCTCTCTCTCTCTCTCTCTCTCTCTCTCTCTCTCTCTCTCTCTCTCCTCCATCTCTCTCCCCTCCCCCCCCCCCCCCCCCCCCCCCCCCCCCCCCCCCATGCGGGTCAATGCTTATTGAGGTGTGTGATGTGTGATTGCAGGTCCATTTTGACCACCTAATTGGCAGGCTTCATCTGGGTTGCTGCTCATGACAAACCTAGATATATTGTAATCCCACCTAAATTTTTTGGGATTTACCTTTGAGTTTTAAATTTAAAAGAGAGGAAGCCTACAAAATTTAGCGTAAAAACCTTTTGATGCCCGCCATAGCTACTGAATCCCCACTTTTGCATCATTGGGTGGTGCCTCTTAGTGAGGTGTGGACCTTGGGGTTCTACAGACTATAGACCATGCAAGACAGAGCGAGAGAGATCTGCAACCACTTGCGATTGTGTGTGTGTGTGTGTGTGTGTGTGTGTGTGTGTGTGTGTGTGTGTGTGTGTGTGTGTGTGTGTGTGTGTGTGTGTGTGTGTGTGTGTGTGTGTGTGTGTGTGTGTGTGTGTGTGTGTGTGTGTGTGTGAGAGAGAGAGAGAGAGAGAGAGAGAGGCTCCCTTTTCAACACGATTGAAAGCTTCCTTCTTCGTGAGGTGTAGGCCTTGGTGGTTTACAGATGACCACTTGTACACGGACATCCAATATTCTGTGTGTGTGTGTGTTTAGTATGAAAATCCCCTTTGATATACAAACTGTATAATCAAACTATATTTAAATACCAACAAAGTACAATACAATTTATAGAACCATTGTGAAATATGATAACCATCTTTATTAATGAAGATCCAATACAACAGTAAGGTTACAAGGTTGTGGCGATGAATCCTGGGAACAAGATTGAGGTTTATACCTGCCACCATCCAACAACACAGATGCATTAGAACACACTTTGATATTGCAGGAAGACAAGTACCATGCAACCTCAGCCGCTTATTATCACTGTCAATTCCCAAAAAAATTCCCGCCCGTTATATGCCAATACATTTTATTCTGGATAAACTACATCTTTCTTGGCTAGTTGGGCAAGATATGGTCTAGTTCTAGACAATGGTATTTTATGATTAGTTACAAGGTAGTCCGGTTCTTTCTTTTCATGTTCTAATTCCATTTTCCTATTGATGGATGCCATCTTGGTTGGGTCTGTACATGTATGCATCCTAGCTCTAAGTATGTAAGTAAAATCCATGGCACTAGCCTTTTCTTGAAATACACATCTATTCATGAGATATTGGTAATCATTGTGAGAAGTTATAAAGGTAGACTTTGAATAGAATTAAAATATGAGCAAATTGACCCTAGCAATCATTCTCTATCTATGAAAGGTACATCCAGTATGATACCTTCTTTTATTACACCCACCAAATGGTCATACTTATCCTTTCTAACACAAGAATATGTCACACATGTGTATCAGAATGCATTTCAATTAATACTACTACATCTATAAAAAGCTGGACAGCATTTTGTTTGTAACTAGTATAACTTCTCAAAAAAAACTTTATATCAACCATATGACAATTATTGTTTAATGTTCAATCTTCCTCGGCATCTTCAATACCATCTATGTAAGTAAGAGATTCAACCATCCGCTCCCCCTTTTTTTTTTAAAAACCGTATTATACCTTTCTCTGGGTATGTTACCAAGTATGATTTTTATGTAATGTGATTGAAAGAAGAACAGGTCCTAAACCCCAGCATCAGCCATAACTAAACTACTTTATAAGCCATATACCTTTAATTTGGAGATCAAGAGAACCCTCAATCAAAAAATATCTTTCAGATTATGTGAACCTGTTGGAATTAGGGTTGCAGAGAAACACACACAGCTTGGAGAAGACGAAGGAAGCTCAAGGCACACAATAGAGAGTGTGTTACTTAGTGTGCAATGGAAAGATAGATAGCCCTAGAGTGATGGGCGTATATACAATGCACGGGGGAAAAAACCTCCTAAAGAGGGAAAAAATGCCCCGGCGGTCCTAGTGTGTTCACACACATCACTACCACATGTATATGGTAACAAATCCCCCCTGGAGTGATGCGGTGAACGAGAGCTGGCACATGAGTAAAGGGAAGTGCCATGCCCTGAGGACAGGATCAGTCCACAAAGGGGAGTAAGCCCAAAGCTTTGCGGAAAGCTTCAAGCTTCTCACGAGACAATGCCTTTGTGAAAAGATCTGCAAGGTTGTCCTGTGTTGGCACATAAGCCAAGCTGATCTCTCCTGCTGAGAGCCTCTCCCTGACATAGTGGTAATGCACCTCAATGTGCTTTGTGCGAGCATGAAAAACTGGGTTCCTCGCAACTGCCAATGCGCTCTGACTGTCAGTGTAGATAGTGTTGGCAGTGTCCTGTCCAACACCCAAGTCAGCCATAAGGCGTCTGAGCCATACACACTCAACCGTAGCTGTGAAGACTGCCCTGTACTCAGCCTCACAACTCGAAGTGGCCACAGTAGGTTGCTTCTTGCTCAACCATGATATACATGAACTGCCAAGCATGAAACAAAAACCACTTGTGGACACTCGCGTGTCAAAACAACCAGCCCAATCTGAGTCCGAAAAAGCATGTAAGTCTGGCGGCAATGATCCCCCCTTGGGATAAAACAAGCCAAGATGTAAAGTGCCACTAAGGTAGCGGAAAATCCTCTTGACAGCCTGCCAATGCTTAGACCCTGGGCTATGCATAAATCTGCTGACCTGCGAGACTGCAAACTGAATATCTGGCCTCGTGTTGCATACATAAATGAGGCAGCCAACAGCAGTTTGGTAAAGAGTGACATCAGCAGGATCGCCAGCATCATGTAGACTCAACTTCAAACCTGTTTCCATGGGAGTGGCAATAGGTTTGCAATCCTCAAGTCCAAACTTACATAGCAATGTCTCTATGTAACTTTTCTGACACAAGGCAATACCACCATCACACTGCTTAAACTGTATACCCAAGTAATGATGCAACAGCCCCAAATCTTTCATCTTGAAAGTAGCATTCAAATCAGCCTTAAATTCAGCAATATGTCTCTCATTTGGTCCAGTGATCAGCAAATCATCAACATAAAGAACCACAATGAGAAATACATCATCCTCACGCTTTACATACAATGTGCTTTCTGTTGGACTGTTACGAAAGCCTCGTTTAACCAAATGAGTGTCAGCTTTCTCATACCAAGCACGAGGAGATTGCTTCAACCCATACAAAGCCTTCTTACATTTGCACACTTTGTCCTCTTGTCCTTTTATGACAAAACCGCGAGGCTGCGTTACATAAACTTCCTCAAATATGTCACCATTCAAGAAAGCAGTAACAATGTCTGATTGATGTACATCCCAACCAAAATGAGCTGCCAATGCACATAGAAAACGCACAGGAGTCATACGACAAGTGGGAGCAAAAGTCTCTTCATAATCTATGCCTTTTTGTTGTGCATAACCCTTTGCAACAAGTCGAGCCTTATGGCGATCGATCTCACCATCCGGCTTGCGTTTCAACTTGTAAACCCACTTGGTACCAATGGCCTTTTTGCCAGGAGGCAAATCACATAAAGTCCATGTGTCATTCTCTATAAGTGCATCATATTCTGATTTCATGGCAGCAATCCAATTTTCTGAATTCTGTGCTTCATCAAAAGACAGAGGCTCCTCAACATCATGTAAACTAGACACAGCCAAAGCATAACAATCTGATGCATAAGATGCATGGCGAGAGCCTGAACGAGTACGACTAGATAAAGGTGCATCCAATTTACTGTCACGCAAAGTGTGCACCAGCCATTTTGGCATACCTCTAGCCTGCTCATTTTCAGCCCTTTCCTCATCAAGTACATCATGTACATCTGCATCAGTAATAGGCTGTTCTAAAACGTTTTCAGAAACCCCCATAGGCTGTACATTTGCCTCATTGGAACTTACATTCGTATTTCCACCACTGAAAAGAGGCAACAAAGTGTCATAAATGTCCTGTGAGCTTACATTACTGTCTCTAGTACATGACAGCAAGGGTTGAACAGAATCTTCCACAAACACTACATCCCGTGAAACCAAATACGTTTTGTTTGCGGATGATACAACCTGTAACCTTTGCTTTCAGCACTATAACCAACAAAAATACATTTGACAGCCTTATCATCCAATTTTCTGCGCTGCACTTGTGGCACCAAAGCATATGCCAAACAGCCAAAAACACGCATGTGCTCAATAGAAGGTTTTCTATCATGCCATGCTTCATATGGAGTAATAGACTGCAAAGCTTTCGTAGGACACCTGTTAAGTACATAAGTGGCACACATGATGGCCTCAAGCCAAAAAGAATGCGGCAAAGCTTGACTTTTGACCATACATCGTGCCATTTCCGTTAGTGACCTGTTTTTCCTCTCAGCAACACCATTTTGCTGAGGTGTATAAGGCACTGTACATTGGTGTTTTATCCCACGACTAGCCAGAAATGCATTAAATTCATGAGACATATACTCCCCCCCTCGATCGGAACGGAGGGTGCCCATAGTACATTTTGAGACATTTTCAGCCATAGCCAAAAATTGTTTGAAGCACATAAAAACTTCGGACTTCGCTTTAAGCGGAAATACCCACGCATGCCTGGAGTAATCATCAATGAAAGTCACGAAGTACAGGTAATTGCCCAAGGACGGAGTTTGCATGGGCCCACAAACATCACTATGCACAAGCTGCAACCTGCATGTGGCCCTAACTGAACCATCCTTTGGAAACTTAGAACGCTGCATTTTACCCAGAATACAGCCTTCACAAACATGTTTGATAGGTGCTTCAAGAGGCGGCAAAGAAGCAACCATATCAGATTTCTGCAAACGCAGCAAACTGGCAAAATTCAGATGACCAAAACGTGCATGCCAAAGTTTTGCATCTGAAATAGCCCTTGAATCTGCAACAGCATTTGCAAAATTTTGTCCACACTTGTCATACAAAGTGAGCTTATACAGCCCACGGCACAAAAGCCCAGATGCAACAATTTCATCACCAAAACTGAGATCATGAACTATACATCTGTCATCCACAAATTTGACTACAAGTCCAAGTCTAGCAAGTGCGGATACAGACAATAGATTCTTCTTGATCCCAGGTACATAAAGTGCATCAACAAGTGTGAAGGAACTGCCATTAGCAGCAGTGAGCACAATCTTTCCAACTCCCTGAACTGGATAAGAGGCGTTGTTGGCACAAGTGACTGAATTCCCATGAGGGACAGACTCGAGAGAGGTAAACAATTCACGATGTGAGGTAATGTGCTTTGTAGCACCACTGTCGAAATACCACACATGTGAATCTGCAGCAACTGACAAGCATGCATCATGGACAGCAGGATTGTAAGTGCACTCTGCGCTAAAAGCCCATTCTGCATCAACATCAGCATCACAATCTCCTTTCACAGAAGACTCAACAATGGCTGCATTTGTAGTGGAACCAGCATTTGCAGTGGAACCACCCTCTTTCTTCTTAGCCTCTTTGGCCTTCAACTTAGGACACGACTTGATCAAGTGATCATTGGCTTTACAATAATGGCAACGCATCTTCTTTTTGCCCTTATCACCAGAATTGCCAGACGAAGTGCTGCCAGCAGAAGCATTAGGAACAGAATTTTTGCCACTCGCAGCAGAACCATAAGAAGTGGCTGCATTACTGTTACCACCCTTTCTTTGAGAAGCAATAAAAGCCTGTTCAACTGCACGCTGCCTAGTCCTGTTTTTTCTAGAAAGTGACTCTTGCAACAGCAATGTGCATAATGCATCAAACTTGACAACTTCAGGATTTCCTTGGGTCATCAGTCTCCAAGTACTAGCAAAAGTCTGGTAGGAATCTGGTAAGGCATCAAGAACAGTCTGCACAAGGGAACTGTCAGAAATGACTTCACCTGCAGAAATGAGTTGCTCATTGATATCCTTGACACTAGCAAGGAAAGTGTCCATATCATCTTCCTCATGCATAATCTTCGACTCTAGCTCTTTACGCAGCAAAGCAATTTTAGCCTCATTGCGGCTTGCATAAAGACCTGCTAGAATATCCCAAGCCTGTTTTGCAGATTTTGCTGAACGGATGTGAGGAATAATGGTGCGCTTCACAGACAACGCAATCAATGCATGTGCCTGCGCATCCTTAACATCCCAACGAGCTTGTTCTGCTGTAGGCAAAACAACTCTAACAGCTGCAATCCTTGCAGCAAGACCTGCAACATCCTCAATATCGCCTACATCTTCAGAACCAGGACGTACATCAATGCCCTGCACAATGTTCCAGACACCTTTTGACACAAGAACGTGTTGCATCATATAAGCCCACATAGGGTAGTTGTCCCCATCCAACCTGTCCTCAGCAGCAAACATCTTGAACACATCTGTGTTGTTGTTGTCAGCCATGGTAAATGCTGCACCTGATGTGAAAACTACCCGAAAATAGGAGAAATGGAGCGGGAACAACTTGTGCTATATAGCACAAACCGTAGAAGACTATAAGGCACCTGTTATGCAGAAAACGGCACTGACAGAAAATCTGCACAAAATGACGAAATAACCTGTGCAGTACTGCCCGTAGTGGAAACGGAGGCCGAAATGAGCCCAAATCAAAATTCTGAGCAGACCGAGCTCTTCGAGCTCACCCAAAATATTTGTCGACCTGCGAACGCTCGCCAAAGCTCACTGAAATCGGAGAGAGTGAGCAGGCGTGTGCTGGAGCAGCTGGCGACTAAGCCCGGGAGGACGTGACCTGCTCTGATACCAATTGTTGGAATTAGGGTTGCAGAGAAACACACACAGCTTGGAGAAGACGAAGGAAGCTCAAGGCACACAATAGAGAGTGTGTTACTTAGTGTGCAATGGAAAGATAGATAGCCCTAGAGTGATGGGCGTATATACAATGCACGAGGGAAAAAACCTCCTAAAGAGGGAAAAAATGCCCCGGCGGTCCTAGTGTGTTCACACACATCACTACCACATGTATATGGTAACAGAACCAGAATATGGTTCAATTATTTTTGCTACATTTGTAAAAAACCGGGCAGCATTTTGTTTGTAACTAGTATACAATCTCAAAAAACATATATCAACCATATGACATTTATTGTTTTATGTTTTATGTTCAATCCACCTTGCTACCCTTATGCAATCAAAAAGCCAACTATCGGCTCCTCTTTCCACCTGTATTACACCCTCCTCTGGGTGCATGTAATGTGTCCGAAAAAGACCAAGACAAGATCTAAACACCTTTTATGCCACATAACAGTAATTTGGAGATCTAGAGCAACCTTCAAAATTTTGTTGTATTTCAACCAATGCCTAGTGTGTATATGTATATGAAATCGAGCATTCGAAATGAGTCAGACAAACCGGTATGCAGTTTTTCCTGTGTAATCCAATCGATTAATTATATGTAAACCCCCAAATGTTGTACAACCCATCCTTCACTTCTCAATATAAACATTCCTTTTGATTTTAAATCCACAAAAAGGTATAGCACATATGTTATAAAAACCAACCAAAACACAATATGCAAAGCGCCCCACTTAACCAAGACATGCATGTGTCATTACCAATAACCGTTTCCGGCTGTAGGTTCTACGTTTCTTGCTAGTTAGCTTATTGAAGAAGACAGAAAGCAGTGGAAATCACTATGTAACGTGTGTGTGTGTGTGTGACCACTTATCTGAGGCATACAGAGTACACATCATTCAAATAATCTCAGTAGGTAAACACTTACCGATTGATTCTACATGGTAGCCATGCTCCAATATGGATGTATCCGCAGATGGAGACGATTTCCTTCCACCCCAGCTATCAAGTGTTAGCAGCAGCCAGAAGCATGCCATTTAGATCTCTCAAGTGTGTGTGTGTGTGTACTCCCTTGCGGCTACATGAAGCTGAGAGTTTATGTATGCAAGATAGCAGTCATATATGCGCCAAGACACTGCATCCCAGGGGTTGTGCATGCATAGACATCTCAAGGAGATGCATTTTAAATATAGTATGCACAGTGATCCACCCAGCCCGCGCCCAAATGGATATTCTTGATTTCATATGTTGATTTAGGCAAGGACCATTTTTAACCTACCAGCTACTCAACATGTGAAGGACAAGTTTGGGAGTTCGGTGGTACTCCATATCAACCACCTCGATATTAGGAGTATGCCTTCCAACTATTTTTTTGAAAGTCTAGCACATTATCCAAGAGTAATCAAAACAATATATATCTTCAAGTGAATTACAAAGCCGGTGAATAATACAAAATTCCGAGATTTATTGAAAAGTAGTCCACTCTTTACAAGGTAGATGAAGCTTTGCAAGATGAAAATTTTTTCCTCAAGATATTGTATCACAAATCCTGATACTTGCCCGATCATACATTGCTTAGAGGATTCCCAATGGAACCGGTACTTCCCAAAGTAATTTTTGCTTGTATCTGCAATCATTTTAGAGTTCGATTCTCTTATGATATAGATATTCGGACAATAATATCTTATTATTGTTTATTATTGGCTTACAAGGACCCATTTGGTACCTTCTTGTGTGAAAAAGCAGTTGTTTATCTGTAGTTATTTAAATATCATCAGTGTTATGAGTGTGTGTATGTGTGTGCTCATTTGAATAATTGGGTTTGATTTTTGTCAGGAAATACCTATGTAAGGGTTTGTTCTTCTGCTAAATCGTCAAGTCCAACTAATGTAATAAGTGTGTGTGTGTGTGTGTGTGTGTGTGTGTGTGTGTGTGTGTGTGTGTGTGTGTGTGTGTGTGTGTGTGTGTGTGTGTGTGTGAGTGAGAGAGAGAGAGAGAGAGAGACATTCTGAGGTTTGAAACATTCTAAGGTTTGAAGCCTGCAGCAAAGGCCTTGAAAATTGTGTACAATGGATCTTGCAATTCCAACCATCCCCCAACTTTCCAAATAGATCCGTTCTGTGTGTGTGTGTGTGTGTGTGTGTGTGTGTGTGTGTGTGTGTGTGTGTGTGTGTGTGTGTGTGTGTGTGCGCGCGCGCTTATTGATGTCCATCTTGACCACCCAATTGGCAACCCGCATCAAAGTCGGTGCTCAAAAGATACATAGGTTTAGTGTGATGATCCCACCTATAGCCAGCTAGTGTTCGAGAAAAACCATTACTAATGTTCTTTATTAGGTTACTCTAGCCAATTGCACATGCAGATCTGTAACCTCCTCTGAAGTTTGTTGTGATGCCTACTCATCTGAATGCCATGTATGTAGTCTAAAGAAACCATTGATCTCCCTTTGTGATTATCTCCTACTGTCTGGTCTCATCGAGAGGCTCTCCCTATGTTTGTGTAGCTCCAATAAAAATATCCCAAGACATCTCTGATCCTGTTATCTCATAACTTTGGCCAGTGGTCCAAAACCCTCTCTGAATAGGCAATGGAAGCAAGGGGTTTGGGGGTAAGAGGACCATGTCACCGCTGAAAGCGGTGCCGTTTTACTAGTGTATGATTATGTGTGTTTTAGAGATTGTAAAGCCAAAGAAGGATAAATTTTTTTGCACTGCTACGTGTTGCAATGGGTTTGAAACCAATTAATTTTGATACGCAATGTGTCATGCTTGAAGGACCTTTGTCAATAGTTTGAAACTTGATGAGATATCTCTCAAATGACGGTTCTGTTTTTTTTGCTTAAAGTTTTCCAAGTCCTACCTATGCACTCATTTCTACTAGAGGAAGAGTAGTACAAGAAGATGACTATCACTACTCATCTACATATCATATTGAAATATGTCAAGAGGGCTCGAATGTGTGATGCTATGATGCTCGAGCGCACATCGAGAAGAAGACGATAAAGGGAGTGAGGGCCACCACGATGCTTGAGCTCACATTGAGGAGGGTTTCTTATTATTCTCGTATATGGTTTCAAATAGGTGATTCAAATTTTTTAAAGGAAATTAAGAGGAGAATCAAGGGTGATTCTCCTGTGCAGCTTTGATAAGGAGAAACCGCCGCCAGAATGTCAGTTCGCCATGCGTAGAAGTTGAGTTTTTGCTGAGTGTGCATGGTTAAGATGGGGAACTGTAAGCGAATTCCGATTGCAGTCGTAGATAGATAGATAGATAGGTAGATAGATAGATAGATAGATAGGTAGATAGATAGATAGATAGATAGATAGATAGAGAGAGAGAGAGAGAGAGAGAGAGAGGGTGCTTGAGGAGTTTCCTGTCCATCTAGGAGTTGACGGCAAGGTGGCATGCCAAGCGGACAGGTGGGCACACAGGTTGCGAGCGTAAATTTTTTTTTTAATACAATGGGGATGCGATGAAGCCGTGGAGGCCTGCTCTTGTGGTTAGACGTGAGTTCAGAGACTCGAGGACTTCTGCCTGACTGAGTTCGACTTTTGCCATCTCATTCCTTTTACTAGGCAAGGGTAATATGATTCCCTTGAGATGTAAGAAGGGAATCGTAAGGAATCTGTGAGATAAATGAATATAATAAGAGTAGAGTGATTAGTCACTACAACATCTTTCATGTACCTATTTTATTACCATCCTCGTTATGGTTTCAAATAGTCACTACAACATCTTTCATGTACCTATTCTCTACCAATATAATCTAGTTGGATTCTAGTTTGTGATCTCTTCAAACCCTCTATCTCATAAATCTCAAATCCGAAGGCCCAATGCCTTCTTGGGCCCCTCTTGAACAATTTTTTGTCCGTTCAATATACTATTTCATACTACTACACAACAATTGCAAAAATTGTAGCACCAATCGAGCTTCCTACAACACCAAACTAGGAGATTCATTGAAACTTGAATCTTATCATTTCTACACACGAATGCACTCTTACTCCAAAAAGAAGGTTGACATGCAATCAGAATGGAAATTTGACCATGCATAATTCACAAAAATTACCGCAATTGAAGACTGTTGTCAATACCCTTGGAAAATCCTAGGGGTGAAAAAAGGAGGAGGAGATTGTAGAGAACTCTTACCCTCAAATGCTTCATTTGATGTTTTTGTTTGGTGCTCACAGCTCCTTAGCGATAAAGAGGCTTTGATACCACATTTAAAAAATACAAAAAAGAATTCTTCAAAAGTTGCATGCACATACATACACAACCAAGAGAGCACACAATGGACATGGAGGATAAAAGTTGCCTCTTCTTCTTCACTACTTAGAATGACATAAAGTCTATTGAACATAAGTGAGAAACACAACATGATAAGAGACTACAACGATCCATGTGTATTTGTTAGTAAGTGAGCTGAGAAGATAAGGACTATCACTCTGGTGGGTAGACCAAGTTGATGAAGGCTAGCTTTACTACCATTAGCAATGATGCTCATGTTCTATATCTTATAGCAGGGAGAAATGTGGGTGACAATTGATGAGTCATACCATGTGGTGAGCTTGATGTGAGACCAAAGAGAGTCTAGAACCTGTCTCTCCACCCAATCTATATCCCTTATATAGGCAACCCCCGAGCTTGGTTCAAATTTGCCTCTAGCCTGACATTACTCCCTAGGTTGAAATCCATACATAAGCATGAAAAGACTAAAACCAGTCGTCACATGCTTAGCACTATTGTAAGCAACTCAAGAATAGGTAGATAATCTTCCCAATTTAATTTCTTTTTGCTAATGTATGCTCTTAGCATATCCTCTAGCACTTGATTAACATGTTCACTCTGACCATCCGTTGTAGGATGATTTGCAAAACTGATATTGAGTTGTGTATCCAATCATTTAAACACAACCCTCAAAAATGAATGTTAAACTTGATATTACGATCACTCACAATATGTTAGGTTTAATGGCCATGTGGCCGGCCACCCATCACTAACTGCTACTAACCCTAAGTGTACAACTATACACTTGTGTGAACCACTAATACTAAGTACAATGTGTATTGTGCCTTAGTGCATAAGATAGAGAAGAAAGAAAGGGGGCATACAGTACATTGGCTCTCCCCCTTCAACCTTCGTGTGTGTGGCTATGGTGGTGTGTTTGTGAGTGTATGCGTGCATATTCCTCTTTTGTTGTGCTCCCAGCTCCTCCCCTTCATCTGGTATCAGAGCGGTTTCATTTCCAAAATCGTTTTCATGCGCGCGTACTTTCAAGAGTGCAAACAGGGATCCGATTTCGGTATCGGCAAATTCAACTCTCCGAGAGTGTTTCCTGCAGGTGTCCTGCCGTTTTACCCCCCTTTCGGAGACATTCGAGCCATTAGAAACCCCATTTGAGCTACGATTTAGGAGCTGAAATTTTTAGCCCTCGTTTGATAGTTTGTGTTGCAGAGCTTCCATAGCCAGTTACAGGTACCATTGTTGCTGTCTCTTCCATCTATGAGAGACCACGGCTCATTGGGGAGTATGTAGCCTCTTTTGGAGTGGCCTTATACAAATACATAGAGTGGGAGTTTGATGGCATTGTCTTCTTCAACTATAGGTACAGATACAGGTACAAGTACATAGAGCGGCTTGGTTAGCTTTCTCTGTGCTTCTTGGCCTCAATCTCAGCTTCGACTACAACATTGACATCATCTCACAGGCTACAAGTTTCAGTGCTTGCAATACTCTGGTTCCAGTGGTAGCAGTTGTTTATGTGTACATGCATATGTTGACACTTTTGACAGTGTTTGAACTCTTTTTAGAGCGGTTTGACTCCCCGCAGGATGTTTATTTGCATGCACATGCTTTTGATGCATGTTTGATCATCTTGACAGACTTATACGTCTTTGTGGATACTACCATTGTACGCTTTTGTGGAGCCATCTTTTGGCTAGTACGGCAGTCCTGGTCATTTCTGAGACTTGGTCTGGAGGATAGCCATTTTTGAGACTTGGCTATTTTTACTGCATAACCTACGTTGTTGAGGGTCGATAGCGTGAGGTTCTCATTGAGCTAGGGTATTATCAAATGTGGAGATACCTTCGGTGATACATGTAGCTGGAGCATCCCTTATGAGTCTCACCATAGGACATATATAGAGTGGTGTAGGTACTTTTGACGCCGAGTTGGTGGTCTATGGTCAGTTTGATAATTTATGCGCCTCAGTTGATCTCTATATAGTGTGCTTTTGAGAGGCATTGCTCTCTTTTATTCTTTGTGAGTGACATACTTGGTCATTTTGTCTCGTATTTTGGTTGACATAGTCCCAAGTACAAAGGAGACTCTGCCAAAATTTTCCCAAAATCTTTTGGTAGTTTTGTCACCATGTCTACTAGCAAAGACCGTGACATTTATGACATAGAGAAGTTTGATGGCACTAATTTTCTGCTTTGGAAGAACCAAATGCATGATGTGCTTGTCCAAAAGAAGCAAAAGTTGCCTATTACCTATGTGGCTAGAATTAAAAATATGCACATGACGCAGTTTCAGTGGGAGGAGCTTGATGAGCTATGCAGGTCTACCATTAGACTGCACCTTGGCGAGTCAGTGTACTTTTCAATGTTAGAATACGAGAGTGCTCATGCTTTATGGCAGAAATTATGCGACACTTACAAAAAGGATAGAGCTAGCAATAAGGTTTTCCTGATTTCAACCTTCATATGAAGGAGCCAGCTAGCGTTGCCAGCCATATCAATGATTTTGATTCTCTTTTTGCCTAGATTCGTGCACAGCGCATGACTATTGATGATGCGATCAAAGGAATCTTTTTGCTTTATTTGTTGCCACCCTCTTGGGATATCGTTTGCACAGCTGTTAGTAACTCTGCTCCTAATGGTACGCTAAATTACAATGATGTTACTAGTACACTTTTGTCAGAGGAGATGCGTCGAAAGACCATGACTAGCTCACATCATGGCGAAGCTCATTATGTGCAAAGGGATGGTAAGCAACATAAGGACCATTCTTTGCAACGTTGGTGCAGCCAAAGTTGGTCTAAGCTAGGAAATGGTCTATGCCAAGTAGAGGTAGTAGGCAAGTGTAGTGCAGAAGGCTAGAGCAAGTGCCAAGGTCCTGGGCTGCCAAGTGATAGCAGAAGTGTATGCTCGATGCGGTTTTTTAGGCCAAAAGTGTTGCGGGATGGTCTAGATGAGATGGAAGATAAAGGTGTCCAAAATGACAAGTCAGTGCTCTAGCATGTAGTGCTCAATGTGCTCTAGAAGCCGGTCCAGACGGCTCATCAAACGGAGCCCCGGTGTTCAAGATACTGAAGTTTAAAGGTAGCGTGTGTAGCAGATCCCCGACGGATAGGGCAGCTAGGGACAGGTGGCCTAGGCAAGTGTCAGTGAATACATGTGTAGTTATCGAGTTGTGGATCATGCTTGTCTTCTCGGATTGAGAATCGGAATTCTGGTTAGCAAGTTATGGTCGATTGAAATTTTTTCGGGGGCCGAATCTGAGCCCACTTGACCGCACTGGAAGATGTGCCATTTGTCATCTTTCTAGCCTTGCCAAGGTTCTCGGTGATAGGGTACATCATGTGGAGCTAACACAAATCGACAACTCGTCAATCGGGTTCCTGGTCCACAAGAGACCGCAGGTTAAAGTTAGGGACTGTTCCTTGAGGGGTGATTACCGATAATTTTCTTGTGTCTTGGCAGCCTTGTTGGGCGGGCCTGGGAAAGTCTAGAGGCAATGACGATTGCGTAGATCCAAGCCGGCAATGCGAACTTTTGGCAGGATCTTACGGCTCGGATATCAGGGCTGGGAGCAGCAAGTTACACTTGCTTGAAAGGTGGTAAAAAAGAAGGGGGGATTTTCCAAAGCTTGAACGGGAGTTCAAAGTACCCCAAGAAGGGGCGCCTTAGCTGTTGCCACGTGGTAGAGGAGGTAGTCCCAAATGGCAAGTATGGGAACGGATGGCGGGGCATTTAGCCTAGCCCCTGAACTCATCGGGTATGTGTGAGAGGGTGAAGACTCTCTTGAAAAGGTGGCTATGGCGTGCCTTGAGCAGGAGCAGCGCATGGCCCTGCAGGGTGGATCTCCGGCTCTGCACGGCGCTGCATGTGGCAGATTTTGGCGAGGCGGGACGGCACGGTGGCGCGCGCTCGCTTGAGGAAAGAGGACGACAATGTCCACTGATGATGTGGCAGGCCCCGAAGAGGGATTCGTTCCCGCGGCACCATTTTGGGAAGGGAGAGAGGAGGCATTAGCAACCTCGCTAATGCCCCCTCCCCCTTGCATGAGAGGGGTGTGTCCCACAGGGCTGAAAGGGAAGTAGCAAGGTAGCCTGCAAGGGGAGGGTCCCGTAGTGGGACAGTGAGCATAGAAAGAGAGAGAGAGAGAGAGAGCCCGAGGGCGGCAAGGAACCCATTTCAAGGGCCGTCCGGGCAAAGCAAAGGCCAAGGCAGAGCAAAGGTAAGGCTGAACAAAAAAAGGGTGAAGGAGGAAAGAGAAATATAGAAAGAGAGGAAGCAGGTGTGAGCCGGACAGATGAGCCAAAGGAGCAATGCAAAGTGGGCATTCCCAAAGGGGTAAAAATAATGAGGAAAAAAATAAAAATGAAAAAGCCTAGGGGCAATAGCGACCTAGCTAATGCCCCCCCCCCCCCCCCCCCCCCCCCCCCCCCCCAAGTGCAAAAGAGAGGAAGAGAGCAAATGGAGTAAAGCGGTTTCCTCCTTCCAAAAATGCCAAATCAAGGTGCCATATGGACAAATTCAATTGTAAATTCCAAAATTAAAGGCCCCCCTATAAAAATCAAAATTGGATCAAACTAGGGTTTTTTGTTTTGTGGCGTTTGAAGACTACAAAGCGGAGTTCTGTGATAGATCAACCCATTTGTAATTTTTTCTTGAAAATGACCATAGTGATGGCAGTGCAAGCCAGTGTACATGCTTTTTGAAGTGCAATCAAGCCACTGTTGCCCCCTCTTGCTGTTGTTTCCCCTTCCCCCTTCTCTTTCTCCTGCTTTCATGTTTCCCCTCGATATCGGTCGTGTGGAAGTGTGTGCCCCCCTCGGACCCGACGGTGTTTTGTGTGAGAGAGCAAGATTGAGCGGTTGTGAGTGTGTGTAAGGGTGGAGAGAGTCCGTGGCAGTAGGTGTGTGTGGTGTGGTTGATTTTGTGGAGTGTGTGAGCAGTGTAAATTGAGCAGGCAGTGGTATGCTAATGTAAAATATTCTTTTGAAGGTGTTTTTTGAGAGGATGGAGGTAATGTGGATACCCTGAGCTATAGAGAGGCTCTTGTGTTTTTGCCAAGCGTGTTCCCCCATTCCCCCTCTCCATCTTCTGGTGCCCCCACTGAGGAGCACACTGATTGCTCCCAGTTAATCGAAACGAAGCAGCTTTTTGCATTGGAATTCATGGCAGCTAGAAACTATGGAGTGATTTTCACAGGCGAAGAGAGCCCTGACCAGTGGATGTCGGATTTCGAGTTGTATATGCTATCGTTGCGTATGTCGAACGAGGATACCAAAATGCATACTTTTCCTTTGGCAATGCGTTGGTAAAGCCAACGTGTGGTATGAAGCATTGGAAGATAGAGAAAAAGATAGAGCAGGGCGTGTCAGGCTACGAGGCAGATATAGCAGTTGCAACAAATGGAGGAGCATTCACAACAATACGAGCCTTTCTAAATTTATACACGCTAATCAGTCTTTCAAATATCTCTTTTTTGTTTTGTTCATTGTGAAGCAAAACTTTTGCAGCATAGATTGAATGCTGCCCATCAAGAATCCAATAATGATAATCTTTAATTTTTTGCTCCTCTACCTCTTCTACTGCCAAAGGAGTCCCCTTCTTTGATTTTGCATTTCGAACAGGAATCAAATATGCACATGCTGCAGGCTTGGTCGTACTCCGTGAAAATCCAAATAACACACTTTCAGCGTGTTTTTTATCCATAATACGTGCATTATAGTGATCAAGAGCAAGCCAGCAATTTTGAATAGGGATATCAAATTCCCTATATTGGAAAGGAAAATAATTTATGTACTTATTCATTCCACCTGTATCTTTTTCTTGTCCTTTCATGGCCTCAGCTTCTAAAAAATCTGGATCCACAATTCTCATCTTTGACATTGAACCCTCTGTTGATGAGGATGCCAAAGATGCCTTGTCTACATCCAAAATGGAACTAGTTCGCTTAGCTGCTACTTTTTGCACTTTTGCTTGCTTCTTTGTGGATGGAGGTCGTGAAGCTTTCACCTTTTTTCGTTGTAGTGTGGCAATGATGGAGCTTTGAAGTTGATCTGCTGTGATGTTTGGATTTGATTCTGCAAACTTCCATCCTCGAGAAAACATTGTCTCTTCTTTGTTTCTAGACATGCGCTCCAATGCATATGCTCCTGGAGATAGTTGAAATTCTAGATTCATTGGAACTAGAATGTCAATGCATTCCACCTCCTGATGACTATCAACTACAGAGACAGATGCTTCCACAACTTGTCCAACATCTTCAAACAAGCTATCATTCTCCTTTTTGGCAATAAATAGATGCACCTTATGAAATTGTGCACCCTCTATACCATGTATGTCCAAATACCATTTCCTAACATCATTGCAAGTATAGTCAACTGAGACAGCAACCCTTGCAACCTGTTTTTTTGGAGCCATCTTTCCTGAAACAAAAAAAACCAAATGTTATTTTAGCATATACTTTTTTGTAATGAATTAAGTTTGTGTGAATACAAGGTCCACCACTTGTTCAAGTTAGATCTAAGCAAGTATACATAGTAATCTTTTAAGCTAGTAAACTAAGGGAAGGGAGAAGTAAGGTCCACCACTTGTCCAAGCTCAGCTCTAGATGACATGGAGAGATTCGAGGTCTACTAATTGTCTAATATAGGCTAACTATATTGAAACATAGAGAGAAGAAAAGGTCCACCACTTGTCCAATCTAGGGTCCATTGAAACAAGGAGAGAAGGATGCTCCACCATTTGTCCAAAATAGGCTCCATTGAAACATGAAGAGAAGCAATATGCACCATGTCTTCGAGATGCTAGGCTCCATTGAAATACCTTAAACCCATGATATTTTGTATATGTGGGGTTTAAATTCAAGGTCCACCACTTGTCCAACCTATTCTCCCTAGTAGCATGAGTGGTTTTGGTCTCAAGATTCACCACTTTTCCACTCTATGTCATTATATTAAGAAGATCTTGATGTTAAGGTCCACCACTTGTCCAACCTATAAGGCTATATCTAAAATGGTATTATTTACCACCACTTGGAATGCACATGATAGGTTTTACATGGGGGTCTGGTTCCAAGGTCCACCACTTGTCCAATCTAACTCTATTGAAACATAGAGAGAATCAAAGGTCCACCACATGTCCAAGCTAGGCTCCATTGAAACATGGAGAGAAGGATGCTCCACCATTTGTCCAAGCCAGGTTCCATTGAAACATGAAGAGAAGCAAGCTGCACCATGTCTCCAAAATGCTAGGCCCATGTTCAACCGCAGAGTTCCAGAAATGCTGTATACGAGGAAAATCATGGAAACCGAGGTGTAGCTATTGGGCCGAAAAATTGGGTGCACACGGTGCAAGATTTGTCCGAGCAAATGCAGAAGTTGCGGCTCAGTGTGATGGATAGAGGACAACCAAGAGGACCAAGATCACTTACCCGATTGTCCTCAACCATAGAGAGAAAGAGGAGGCATCTACCCGTTGTTTGGTAGAGGTCGAGGTCAAGGTCAGTTTAATGGTCCAAGAGAGCAAGCGGTGGAGAATCCGGTGCAGCCAGCTCCGACCCAAATGGAGGCGAGGTCCCAAGAGTAAACATTATAGGGGTGGATAAGCAGGATGTCGAGGTTTTGGTCAATAAGAGAGCGAGAGTTGATAGGGAGACAAATATAGAGTGGGAAACGAGAGCTCGCAAAGGCAAAGAGAAGGTGTACGAAGGAAGAGAGCAGCCCGAGCCTAGCAAAAGAAGGAGGTGTCGCAAAATCAAACAACTATCCCGAGTACAATCTGGTAAGTGATCTTCAAAATAAAAAAGCAAAGATTACTTTTGGTTAGCTGTTAGATTTAAATCCAAAGTTAAGAAGGCAGTGGTCCATGAGTGTTAGCACCGGGTTGCCAAGAGCTAAGGGGAATGTGCAAGCAGTACGAAACATGGCTTTGAGAGTAGGTAACCCCACTGATGTTCTTTCTCTTGTGGATGCGATTTTAGAAAAGAGGATGCAGGTACAAGCCTACATAGACGGTGGGGTGCAGGTTTGTGTCATGACGTAAGCATCCATGAAAGAGACGGAGTCAGGCCAGTAGTCAAGTCGAATGTGCGCATGAGGATGGCTAACCATACTTAGGCCAGGTGTCTGGATGTGGCTCAGGATGTGAAGGTCAAGGTGATGGGCATAGAGTGCCTGTGTAACATTTAATGGCCTAAAAACTTGTATGTAGCGGAAATTAGCATGAACATAGTGGGCATTTCATTAGAATAGATTCCTAATGCAAATTACAAGAGTGCTTGGGTGGAGAGAGCAACAAAAAGCATAACACCTAGTTAGATAGCATGAACAATACTTTCAAAAGAGAGATAAATTAAGCTATTGACAACATTTGAGGACCGGATTTACATGGGGCCGGTCCCCCCTCCAAAAGGCTTTGTATTATGGTTTCTCCCATCAAAAGAGACATTGTACAATACAATTCTTTGTGTTCCTTCAAGACTAGCTAGTGCAATGAAGATGAAAGCTTCATGCACTAAGCAAAACACTTATCAATCACAACATCAATTCTCTCCGGTCTTAGACCCAAGACCTCACACACCTTCGAAGATGGTGAGAGCTAGCGGGGTATGAGAGTAGATTGAGAGGAAGAAGGAGTATTCTTACGAGAAAGATGTACATCTCCTCACATAATCACTCATATTAGCATAGCTTAGCTTAGTAATTAGCATGGTAGAGGAGGTGAGCATGCATTCAAGCTTGGATCTTGGTTGGATTTGCATCACAAAGCCAAGAGTTGTTGGTGTAGGCCTCCCTTCTCACAAGCTTGGAGTAGGTGGTAAGCTTTCCATTAAATCTTGAGAAGGAGAGAGAGTCTTCTTTACTTCACACATGAGATTGTGTGAGTGTGTGTGTGATAATGCCTTGCAAAAATGAGCCCCCTCTCTCTCTTGGTCGACCCCTCTTGCTATTTGCTCATGCTACAGTCTCATTGGACCTCCCTAGGGCTAGCCAATGATAATTAAGCAGTATAAGTGATAGCCTTCTGACATGTGTCCCCCTTTCCCCTTTTGTGAGAGCTTTATGTAATTAATAAATGCAACTAAACTCTCATTGGAGTCATTTGCCTCCTGTCCAATAGGAATTAGGCAAGCCATTGGGATGCTGAATGCTCATTGGACCCCTTGGGAGATTGTCCAATAGTCTTCTAGAGAGCTTAATTCTCATTGGTTCTTTTATAAGTGTTTTTAAATTAATTAAACTAGATTGACTCTAGCCTAATTCTCATCGGTCCACCTCCAAGGCCATCCAATAGGAATTGGGTACACCTTGTGGGCATCTGGGCTAGGGAGCTGACATGTGTCCCTCATTCCCTTTGTGTAAAGGGAGCTTGTGTGTGTGTGTGTGTGTGTGTGTGTGTGTGTGTGTGTGTGTGTGTATCTCTCATCCCCTACTCTCAAGGCTCGCCCCCTCCTATGTAGGGATTGATAAAGACTTTTGGGACACACACAAAGCATCCAATTCCCCCCATGCTTGACCTTTGGACACAACATTTGAATTTTGGAACCTTAGCATTTTGGAGGTCTTAATGGGCTGAACCTAAGGGTCATTTTAGGCCCATTGTTGCACATGGCTCTTTTGTAGATGGCCCACCCTTTGGATCCCTATTTTCCCTCCTTTGGATCCCTACTATGGCCGGTCTTCTAGCGAAACCAATATTCTAGCTTTTTCTCCCTTGGCACTTCCCCATATTAAATGATCAGTTTAACATGAAAAAATCATTTAGGAGAATTAGATATTGATTATTATGACATTACCTCTCTCTTGAAAGCATAGTCATCCTCGAATATGGGGTAGAGAAGATAAATCATATTCATTAGTCCTTTTCTTAGCAGGTAGAGGATCCCTATGTTACCCTACGACATCATTCCACAATGGATGACTAGTCCATTTGGCGCTTGAGAGCCTGAGGCTACTGCAAGCATGTCTGCACATTAGTCCTATCAATCTTCCTTAGTAAAGTGACAAGCTCTACTTGGTGTTTGGGGGACGTCGTCTCTGCAAACTTGATCTAAGCATGCATACTACATTTTTGTGCACAATAAAGAAAAAGAGAGTCTTATAAGACAAAAACTTTGTTCATTTTTAACATTTTGTACATTTGCTTACTCTTGGGAAGCATTGTAAGCATTGACAAGGTTTAGGTTATCCTTTAATTGTATGCCTTGCATCCATCTAGCATCTTCAAAAGGATAATTCTTAAACTTAATAAGATATCGTCAGATAATCTTACCGCCTCTTAGTACCTTGTCTTCATGTCGGAGAATGGACTCGGGTTGCAGCACCTCTTCTTGGTCCTCGACCTCCGGTGGGTCTTCAATAGTTGGTTCTTGAGGTGGATCTCCTTTGTAAAGCTTTAATAGGCTCACATGGAAAGCATTGTGTATGAGCCAATGATTGGGCAACTTGAGTTGACAGGCCATCTCATTGATTGGCCTAAGAATCTGGAAGGGACCATAGTACCTTTTTGCGAGTTTAGCATAGTACTTTTGGTGTCCCGTAGGATTCTTGCCCGTCGTGTGCCTTAATCGAGCCTTAGGAAATTTTAATAAGACCCAATCATTTACTTTAAAGGCTTGGGCTCTTATGTGATTGTCAACAGCAGCCTTTTGCCTTTGTTGTGAGATAGATATAGCATCCTTAATCTTTTGAAAATATTCTTGTAGGTCTCGGCTATACTCATCTGCAGCGAAGATCTTCCCATGTACCTTAAGTAGCAAGGGACTTTTTGATCTTCCCTCAATTACCTCGGAAGGTGCTTTTCCTGTGGAAGTATGTACAGTGTATTGTAAGCATACTCAACTAAGGGTAAGTACTTCTCCCATTGGGATCTTTGATCTACTTCCGTTACATAGGCTTTTAGTACATCGAGAATTGTTAGGTTAGCTAGTTCACTTTGGCCATCTGTTTGTGGATGATAGGCCAAAGAGAAGTTTAGCCTTGTCCCTAAATTCTCAAAGAGACCCTTCCAAAAAGTACTTGTCATTCTAGGATCTCTATCTGACACTATGGACATTAGCAAGCCATGGTACTTGAAAATTTGTGGAATGAAGAGGGTTGCCATTTGATGGGCTTTGATAATCTTTTTGACAGGTATAAAATGAGTTTACTGAACCTGTCAACTATCGTCCATATTCCCGTATTCCCATGGATCGACTTAGGCAATCCAAAGATACAATCCATGGATATGCTCTCCCATGGTGACTTAGGGATTGGCAAGGGTTGAAGCAATCCAGGTTGCTTCCCTCTATCAAATTTTGCCTTTTGGCATACCACACATTTAGAAACATACTCTTGTATGTTCACTTTCATGGTAGGCCAATAGAAATATGTTTCAATTCCCTTTAGGGTAGACTGAATCCCTCTGTGCCCCACGTAAGGAGGAGCATGAGATTCATACATTACTTTCTCACGTAGAGAGTTAGTAACGCATAATCTATGCCATAGAGAAGATAACCATCTTGTAAAGTAAATGGTTCTTCTTTCTTCCCTAATGCAAGGGCTGAAATCACATCTCTTAAATCCGGATCAATATCATACTCATCTATCATTGAAGATAGATCATTGTGAGTTGCTATGGAAACCGCATTCACTCTCGACCGTCTTGAGAATGCATCTGCTACTTGATTATGCTTGCTAGAAATGTGAGCAATATGAAAATGAAATTGCGAAAGGAAATTTGCCCACCTCATTTGTTTGTCGGAGAGCTTGGTCTGCGTCATGAAGTACTTAAGACTTTGGTGATCCGTTCACAGAATAAAAGGAGTCCCCAATAAATAGTGCTTCCATGAGTCTAAGGTATGTAGAGCTGCAAGGAGTTACTTTTCATATATGCCTAGAGCTTTCTCAACAGGTTTGAGCCTTCGACTTTCATAGCCTATGGCATGCCCTTCTTGAAGCAAAACAGCTCCAAGGCAATCACCACAAGCATCACATTGGACCTCAAATGGTTTTGAGAGATCCGGTAATGTAAGCACATGTTGAGAGATAAACTTTTTGAAAGCATTGTTCTCCTTAGCAGACCATGTATACCTAACGCTTTTCTTTGTTAGGTCATGTAATGGTCCCGCAATTTGTGAGAACTTTTCTATGAAGCGTCTATAGTATGCACACATACCTATAAAGCTTCTTAGTTCATGAAGATTCTTTGGTTTAGGCCATCCTTTTATTACCTCTAACTTTGATGGATCCATTTGGATGCCATCTTCAGAGATAATGTGACCTAAATACTGAATCTCTTGCAAGAAAATTCACTTTTCTTTCGATTTACATAAAGTTTATTCTCTCTTAAAACTTGAATTATTACCTGGAGGTGTTGCTTGTGTTCGTCTAATGCATTAGAGTAGATGATAATATCATCAAAGAACACTCCAGTGAAGGTTCGATGAGGCCTGAACAGCTTCTTCACCAAGTGGTTGAATGTGGCTGGTGCATTGGTCAAGCCAAAAGGCATGACAATGTATTCGTAAAGACCAAATGTGGTACGAAATGCGGTCTTTACAATGTCGTGATCAACTATCCTTATTTGATGATAGCCACTTTTTAGGTCAATCCTACTGAAGTAGGTCGATCCTTGTAGCTTATCAAATAGGTCTTCTACCCGTGGAACGGGAAACCTATTCTTGATAGTGATCCTATTTAGTTCTCTATAGTTGACACACATACGATATGTGCCGTCTTTCTTTTGCACTAATAGCACAGGTGAGCAAAATGGAGATGAGCTAGGCCTAACCATGCCCTTCTGAACTAACTCATGCACTTGCCGCATAATCTCCTCTTGTTGAGCTTGAGAAACTCTATAAGGAGGTTTGTTAGGCGATGAACTTCCTGGAAGAATTTCAATTGCATGGTCATCATTACCTCGTTTAGGAGGTAGCTCACAAGGGATGTCGTCAATAAAAACATCTTGAAACCCCTTGAGAAAATTGGATAACTCTAATTCCTTTTGGTTGCTTTTATTTTCTTTTGCTAAAGCATTAGGTTCATTTTGAGAATCTTTAACAAAAATCATGTAGACGGAAATAGAGCTCTTTATTGACTTGTTGAAAGCTAGTGTATGTACAATGGGGATAGTGTTACCCATTTCCTTAGCATCTATATACATATCTTTTTCCTTGAACTTAAAGGAGATTCTCCTTTCAGGGAATGTAACAGAGAAGTGTGTGTGTGTGTGTGTGTGTGTGTGTGTGTGTGTGTGTGTGTAGGAAAGAGAGAGAGAGAGAGAAGTGTGTGTGTGTATGTGTGTACGAAATTAAAAAGAGAGATAGAGAGCAGTGTGTGTGTGTGTAGGAAAGAGAGAGAGAGAGAGAGACAGAGAGAGAAAGAGAGAAGTGTGTGTGCGTGTAGGAAATTAAAAAGAGAGATAGAGAGAGAGAGAGAGAAACAGAGAAGTGTGTGTGCGTGTAGGAAATTAAAGAGAGAAAAATGTGCGTAGGAAATTAAAACTAGAGAGAGAGAGAGAGAGAGTTATGGTTTGCGTAAAAAATTAAAATTAAAGAAAGAAATGAAATGAAATATTATGTTAACTCTTCAAAAGGCCAAAGTAACCTATGAGACCACAAAGTTACAATGTGGTAGACTGATACTAGGTTAGAATAACAAAATGACAAAATAACATATTAAGGAATCCTAAACTACTGGGTGTGGACTAAGCAGCTAAAACAGCTAGCTGAAACCATCTGTAGTTCATTAAGTAGTCTTAAATCAATGTCAATAGCGCATATGGCAAGCCGTAGGTCAATGGGTTTGAATTAACGTCAAATACACAAGCCGTAGGTCAAATTCGGTTGCGTTTTTTTTATGAAAAAACGCAAACGGACTTCGGAAATGGCTCTTGTGCCTTCTGACACCATCCGTAGACGATTAGGTAGTCTTTAGGCAATGTCAAGAGCGCGTATGGCAAGCCGTAGGTCAAACGGATAGAAAAAATGCCAAATACACAAGCCGTAGGTCAAATCCGGTTGCGTTTTTCTACGGAAAAACGCAAACGGACTTCGGAAATGGCTTCTATGCCTACTGAAACCATCCGTAGACGATTAGGTAGTCTTTAGGCAATGTCAAGAGCACATATGGCAAGCCGTAGGTAAAACGGATAGAAGAAACGCCAAATACACAAGCCGTAGGTCACATCCCGTTGCATTTTTCTACGGAAAAACGCAAACGGACTTCGGAAATGGCTTCTATGCCTTCTGAAACCATCCGTAGACGATTAAGTTGTCTTTAGGCAATGTCAAGAGCGCGTATGGCAACCCGTAGGTCAAACGGATAGAAGAAACGCCAAATACACAAGCCGTAGGTCCAATCCGGTTGCGTTTCTCTACGGAAAAACGCAAACGGACTTCGGAAATGACTTCTATGCCTTCTGAAACCATCCGTAGACGATTAGGTAGTCTTTAGGCAATGTCAAGAGCATGTATGGCAAGCCGTAGGTCAAACGGATAGAAGAAACGCCAAGTACACAAGCCGTAGGTAAAATCCGGTTGCCTTTTTCTACGGAAAAACGCAAACGGGCTTCGGAAATGGCTTCTATGCCTACTGAAACCATCCGTAGACGATTAGGTAGTCTTTAGGTAATGTCAAGAGCGCGTATGGCAAGCCGTAGGTCAAACGGATGGAAGAAACGTCAAATACACAAGCCGTAGGTCAAATCCAGTTGCGTTTTTCTATCGAAAAATGCAAACGAACTTCGGAAATGGCTTCTATGCCTTTTGAAACCATCTGTAGACGATTAGGTAGTCTTTAGGCAATGTCAAGAGCGTGTATGGCAACCAGTAGGTCAAACAGATAGAAGAAACGCCAAATACACAAGCCGTAGGTCAAATCTGGTTGCGTTTTTCTACGGAAAAACGCAAACGGACTTCGGAAATGACTTATATGCCTACTGAAACCATCCGTAGACGATTAAGTAGTCTTTAGGCAATGTCAAGAGTGCGTATGGCAAGTCGTAGGTCAAACGGATATAAGAAACGCCAAATACACAAGCCGTAGGTCAAATCCGGTTGCGTTTTTCTACGGGAAAACGCAAACGGACTTCGGAAATGGCTTCTATGCCTACTGAAACCATCCGTAGATAATTAGGTAGTCTTTAGGCAATGTCAAGAGCGCGTATGGCAAGCCGTAGGTCAAACGGATAGAAGAAACGCCAAATACACAAGCCGTAGGTCAAATCCGGTTACGTTTTTCTACGAAAAAACGCAAACGGACTTCGAAAATGGCTTCTATGCCTTCTAAAACCATCCATACACGATTAGAGAGTCTTTAGGCAATGTCAAGAGCGCGTATGGAAACCCGTAGGTCAAACAGATAGAAGAAACGCCAAATACACAAGCCGTAGGTCAAATCTGGTTGCGTTTTTCTACGGAAAAACGCAAACGGACTTCGGAAATGGCTTCTATGCCTACTGAAACTGTAACAAACTGTTGACGTGTCGAAGCCTAAAGAATGGAGCCAACTTACAGATGCCGGCCGAGGGGCCTAAACCCTAAGAAGAACAAGCAGCAGAAGAAGTGTCACAAAGTGAGGACGTGGTTGCCCGAGTGCAGAAAACCCTAACCCTAATTTCTGCCAAAAACCCTAATTCTAAAAACCCTAATTGCTGAAACCCTAATTCTGAAAACCCTAACCCTAAAACCTGCAAACCCTAATTTCTGTCAGAAACCCTAATTCTGAAAACCCTAATTCTGGAAACCCTAACCCTAAAACCTGCAAACCCTAATTTCTGCCAAAAACCCTAACCCTAAGGCAGCAGACAAATTCCGAAAATTACGCTGACACGATGACGTGGCAGGCTGTACGGATTTCCGCGTTTTGCGTTGGCTGATGACGTGGCAAGCTGTACGGATTTCCATAAATTGCGCTGGCAGCTTTTGGCATTCCTTTTTGGACCAGAAGCTTTTGAGTTTGAAAGCTTTTTATATAAACTGCTTTTCAGGCCAAGGACCTTTAAAATATGAGGCTAGGGCTCATTCTCTGGCATGTTTCCTAGAGAAGGTGCAGAGTCTGGAGTACCGGCTTGTACTTTGATGATGCAATATAAAGAAATATTGAAAGGGGCGCCAAGGTTTGGGGCCAATACTCTCTGGGGTGGAATTTTGCCACTCTGTGTCGCGTGTCATCTCTCTCTCTTTCAGTTCAGTTGTTAATGAAGTGCTAAAGGTCTGTTCAGTCTGTTCTTTTCTATTGGCACGTGGTGCCCGCCTTGTGACAGTGGTATCAGAGCATCAGGCATGTGCTTTTCTGAAAGCATACCGGTCCCACAAAAGAGCAGACAGAGCTTTATTCGAGGATATCTTCGCCCTCCAACCCGGACTTATTCGAGGATATCTGTGCCCTCCAACCTGGACTTATCAGCGACTCCCACCCTTACTTCATCGCGCATTGGGCGCGCTCCCGTCTTCACCGCAGTGTCTTACAGGGCATAAGCCAATCAAGAACCCAATACTTGGAATTCATGGATTCAGCAGAATATTTGCAGTTCCTGCTCAACGAACTCCACGACATTCTTTTGCGGAATCCTCAGCAGAATCTTCCAATGCTGCAAAGTTTTCAACAATTTTTGAACTACATGTTACCCCCTCTGATGCCCCAGGTGGTACCTCCTCCTCCGGCACCAGAAAGTACGAGAGCTTCTAACCGGCAATCTTCTCAGCCGTCTGTTCCAATCGGGGGAGTCTTCAGGAATATGGTGCAGCCATCTGACCCTGATCCAATGCAACCGCCTTTGCCACCGCCATTGCCCCCACCTCCACCACCACCGCCACCAGGGTACAATGGTTGGAGCCCATATGGATACCCTTATTATCCATACTCGGCATATGCGCCTAACCAACGCAAAGATTTCAAGGATGGTGGCACGACAGTCAAATTTTTCACTTTTTTTGGGGTGAAAGATCGCAAGAAAGCATTGCAGTTTCTACAGTAATTCGACAACATCTATGCTTTAGGGAACTATACAGAAGAATCCAAGATTTCTCGAGCAGCGGGATTTCTTAAAGATAATGCTATGCAATGGTGGAATTCAATCGCGACACAACCGCATGCTCCAAGGACCTGGCAAGCTTTCAAGACAGTTTTTGCACGTAGTTACATGACTTCTATGTTTGAAGTGCGGATTTTGGCAAAATGGGGCAACTTGAAAATGCTTGCCACTGAAACCATGGACGAATATAACCAAAGGTTTCTCGATGTGTACCTTCCGGTGTCCTTCTTTAGATCTGTTCCCTTGGAGGCCCAATGCGAGCGATACACTATTGGACTACCATCACCATTGCAGGAATATTGTCTATCCAAGCAAGTCTCTACCATGCAAGAACTTATGGACCATGCCGCGGTCGGCTACAAACTGATGAAGGGAAAGCTAGAGTTTACCACAAAAGAATCTCCGGCCACTAACCACAACTCTCGGCAACAATGAACAAATTCTCGAGAGTTTCGTGAAAATCAATCGCAAAGGATTCGTTTGACGCCTCAACAACGAGACACCTTACTACAAGAAGGCCGATGCTTTGGATGCTTTCAAATAGGTCATAATCATTCTAATTGTCCCAAACGCACTGATAGACCAGAGGGGCCGACGCCCGCACCATCGGTCAACAGAACCCCGGCGCCACCTCCAGCTAAGAGAGCTAGACCCGCTATTGGAGTAGTTCCTGATATTTATGGCATACGCCTTGAGAGTACAAACAAATTGTGTCGAGCATATGGCAAAGTCAATGGTTTCAAAGCCCTTATTTTCTTTGACCCCGGAGCTACAGAGAACTTTATCCATCCAGAATTCTTAAAGCAGATGCACTTTGATTATGATGCAGAGGGTGGAGAAATTGAAGCTGAGCTAGCCACAGGGCAAACTAAGAAAGTAGTACCGCTCATTGGTGCTCTCCCAGTGACTATTCAAGATTATCATGGAAAAGCTGATTTCCACATCATGAAGTTGGGCAATTGTGACGTTCTATTAGGCATGCCTTGGCATGACAAGAATGATGCGACTCTCCAAGTCCGGAACCGAACCATCATTGTGATGCAGAAGGGCAAGCAAGTCGTCCTCAAAGTTCGGTTGTCCGAACAAAAGCCTGAATGAACTCTCTAGTTGTTTTATAGTTAGATACTTTTGAACTTTGTTTAAGAAAGTATTGTTTGAAACTTTGTTTGAAATGGATGGTATCTGTTTTGAACCTGTTTTGGTTCCGATTTGAATTGTTTGACTCTGGTTTGATACTGGTTTCAATGATTGGTGATTGTACTCCCGGGTGGAGAAGTGGTAAATACTGTTTTGGTATTGTTTAAACCTCCGAACGACGCAGGCCGATGCCTAGGGAGCGTTTGGTTGTATGCTTGTAAAATAATTGTTGTTGTGACTCCCAGCCCGGACCTGGATGGTTATGCGGGAGGAGTATTAAGAAGTCTGAGCAGTGGTTACTCTCAGCACCTCCAAATGACGCAGGCTGCGGTCTGGGGGGGCGTTTGGTTGTAAAAGGCCTCTATATCTCCCAGCCCGGACCTTTTTAGGTTATGCGGGAGGAGTGATGAGGGAGTCGTTGAATATCTCCCGGCCCGGACCTTGTTAGGTTATGCGGGAGGAGTGTTCATCGGCGGCGTTATGTTTCTATGTCTTGTAACATGCATATGTGAGCATTTGTGTTGCATTGTGATGTGCCAACCACTGAATATTCCTAATTGGATGAAATTTCCTGGGCATGTAATTTTAGTGCATCAAGACACCCGAGGAAGATCAGTACGGTCTAGGTGTGATGGCTAATTTTACTACGCCGGAATATCAAGAGCTCCGATTTGGACGAAAGGAGAAGCTAACTCCTTGATCAAAACAGCCGATAGGAGCAACTAACTCCTTGATCAAAAGAGTAGAAAGGAGAAGCTAACTCCTTAATAAAAAGAGCAAACTGATTGTCCCTCGGAATGACCCTCAGAAGTTTTTGAGCTAACTTGAGTTGTTTTGCAGATATGTTGTAATCGAGGACGATTACTCTCTTCAACAAGGGGAGATGTAACAAACTGCTGACGTGTCGAAGCCTAAAGAATGGAGCCAACTTACAGATGCCGGCCAAGGGGCCTAAACCCTAAGAAGAACTAGCAGCAGAAGAAGTGTCACAGAGTGAGGACGCGGTTGCCCGAGTGCAAAAAACCCTAACCCTAATTTCTACCAGAAACCCTAATTCTGAAAACCCTAATTGCTAAAACCCTAATTCTGGAAACCCTAACCCTAAAACCTGCAAACCCTAATTTATGCCAAAAACCCTAATTGCTGAAACACTAATTCTAGAAACCCTAACCCTAAAACCTACAAACCCTAATTTCTGCCAAAAACCCTAACCCTAAGGCAGCAGACAAATTTCAAAAATTGCGCTGACATGATGACATGGCAGGCTGTACGGATTTCCATAAATTGCGCTGGCAGCTTTTGGCATTGCTTTTTGGACCAGAAGCTTTTGAGTTTGAAAGCTTTTCATATAAACTGCTTTTCAGGCCAAGGACCTTTAGAATATGAGGCTAGGGCTCATTCTCTCGCATGTTTCCTAGAGAAGGTGTAGAGTCTGGAGTACCGGCTTGTACTTTGATGATGCAATATAAAGAAATACTGAAAGGGGCGCCAAGGTTTGGGGCCAATACTCTCTCGGGTGGAATTCCGCCACTCCGTGTCGCGTGTCATCTCTCTCTCTTTCAGTTCAATTGTTAATGAAGTGCTAAAGGTCTGTTCAGTCTAATCTTTTCTATTGGCACGTGGTGCCCGCCTTGTGACAGAAACCATCCGTAGACGATTAGGTAGTCTTTAGGAAATTTCAAGATCGCGTATGGCAAGCCGTGGGTCAAATGGATAGAAGAAATGCCAAATACACAAGCCGTAGGTCAAATCCGATTGCGTTTTTCTACGGAAAAACGCAAACGGACTTCGGAAATGGCTTCTATGCCTTCTGAAACCATCCGTAGACGATTAGGTAGTCTTTAGGCAATGTCAAGAGCGTGCATGGCAAGCCGTAGGTCAATGGGTTTGAATTAACGTCAACTACACAAGCCGTTGGTCAAATCCGGTTGCGTTTTTCTACGGAAAAACGCAAACGGACTTCGGAAATGGCTTCTATCCATACCGAAATCATCCGTAGTTCATTAAGTAGTCTTAAAGCAATTTCAAGAGTGTGTATGGCAAGCCGTAGGTCAATGGGTTTGAATTAACGTCAACTACACAAGCCGTAGGTCAAATCCGGTTGCGTTTTTCTACGAAAAAACGCAAACGGACTTCGGAAATGGCTTCTATGCCTACTGAAACCATCCTTAGATGATTAGGTAGTCTTTAGGCAATGTCAAGAGCTCGTATGGCAAGCCGTAGGTCAAACGGATAAAAGAAACGCCAAATACACAAGCCGTAGGTCAAATCCGGTTGCGTTTTTCTATGGAAAACCGCAAACGGACTTCGAAAATGGCTTCTATGCCTACTGAAACCATCTGTAGACGATTAGGTAGTCTTTAGGCAATGTCAAGAGCGCGTATGGCAAGCCGTAGGTCAAACGGATAGAAGAAACGCCAAATACACAAGCCGTAGGTCAAATCCGGTTGCGTTTTTCTACGGAAAAACACAAACAGACTTCGGAAATGGCTTCTATCCATACCGAAACCATCCGTAGTTCATTAAGTAGTTTTAAAGCAATGTCAAGAGCGTGTATGGCAAGCTGTAGGTCAATGGGTTTGAATTAACGTCAACTACACAAGCCGTAGGTGGACGTAGGATGTTGAAGAAACTATGCAACTAAAAGAGGCAAAGGGGTTTTGCTCGCTACATGTATTGCCATGTACACCTGCACCCATATATAGGATTTGACCAATAAAGACGAGATTTTGACCCGGTGGTCCTGATCTCCGTACACCTCTGGACTGAAGTGTACGGAGATTGGGCAACACTAGAGAATGCGAGGTAGTTTACATTGTGAGGTGTATATATATTAAAACAACATTCATAATCATTGTAGATGGCAACGTCATCAACTAACATGGAGGAAAAGATTGCATGCTCGTGCACGCTCTGCAAGTATAAAATCGTGCGCAAGCGTAGGATATGTAATGAGCATGTGCACAAGTACGGAGAGTTTGCTAAAGAAACCGTACAGAATCTACGATACGACTCTTACGAAACGGACATTGATTTTCGCGACATAGCACCTACATCTGAGAGAGAGAGAGAGAGAGAGAGAGAGAGAGAGAGAGAGAGAGAGAGAGAGAGAAGGGATTATGCGTGAAGGTCCGACCAATATAGAGCCAAGGATGGAAGCAGAAAAGGACTTACAAACAGAAGACGACGGCATGGAGAAGATGCTGGATGCCTTCTTCCAGACAAGCGAGGAGAACGCTAACGAAGCAGCACCAGAAGCCGTGCACCTATCTCCTGAAGACATGTTGAGGAAGTTGGCACGTCAACCAATTTATAAAGGCGCCAAAATATCGACGCTTCGTACTTGTCTGGCGTTTTTGAATCTTCAGTCAGTGTACAGGTGATCAGATGCAAGCGTCACTGCTTTGTTTAGGTACGTAATTTATAAAAGGCATTTTCCGATTGCAACGGTGACGTGCTTGGAGAGCTTTTTAATTTAATATGGCTTAAACAGGTTGTTATGGGAGCAACTTCTCTCGGCTGGCAATGAAATGCCCCCCTCTAGGCCAGACACAAAGCAACTATTGACCTCAGTTGGCTTGGACTACAACAAGATTCATGCATGTCCAAATGATTGCATTCTTTTTCGCAATGAATTCGCAGATTGTCTGTCGTGTCTTAAGTGCGGAGCAATGCGCTACAAACAAGATGCAGTTGGCGAGACAGTGCCAGCTAAAGTGTTGCGGCATTTCTCTATTATTCCTAGGATAAAAAGCATGTTTCGTTGTGGTTCCATTGCAAAGTTGATGCGGTGGCATTCTACGAATAGATCCACTAACGCAACATTTAGGGTGCCTGCTGATTCAAAGGCCTGGACGCACATTGAAGATACCTGGCCACATTTTAAGAGTGAATCACGCAATTTGCGTTTGGGCATGGCAATGGATGGAGTCAATCCATTTGTCTTGAGAAGTTCGTCATGGAGCACTTGGCTTGTGTGCCTTATCAATTACAACCTCCCGCCGTGGCTTGCCATCAAGAAGGGTCATTTGATATTAAGCTTGATTGTACCTGGTAAGTTCAAGGCAAAAAACATGGATGTTTATCTAGCTCCACTAGTTGACGAGCTCCAGGAGTTATTGCATGGGATCGACATAGCAGATGCGGTTGAACCACTAGGACAACAGCATGCAAGGATCCATGGACTTCTTATGTGGACTATGCATGATTGGCCAGGATACGGATATGGAGAAGCTTCTGGTAATGGTTCTTGATTTACAAAATTCTCGTTATTCGCAAGTACTTTGCCTTGGCCCGATTCATGCTTTAATATATGCAGGGCTAACAACTTTGGGATACAATGCATGTCCATTTTGCGGGCAGTCCTTGGATGTGCGCTATTCTGCCTCTCTTCGAAAGACAATTTATCAAGGCCACCACCGTTATCTTCCAGATGGCCATCACTTGCGAGAAGGTCAGCTTGGTCGCATCGAATGTCGTCCTATGCATGTACAAGAGTGGCGTCACCGATGGGAGCAACATGAGGGGCAACCTGTTCCAGGAATGAAACGTTTGTCCATTCTCCATACGTTGCCGTACTGGGGTGATCTACTAATTAACCATTTGCTGGATCCAATGCATATATTCAAGAATGTGGGAGAGCTCCTCTGGAAGACAATCATGGAAATGAAAGACAATCGAGCTTCACGAGATGATTTGCAGTCAGTTGGAAAGATGCCAGAGCTGTGGCCTTTCACCAATGCAGTTGGAAAGATGAGAGCGACACATTTGCTCTCCCGGAACATTGCGAGCAAGTGGTCTTTGTACCGGACCCTCGAGAGCGACAGTGGTGGTTTGTGTTTCAGGTTGCTCCAAGAAATAAACAAGTTTTTGAAGGGCAAGATCTCCGGGAGGAAAGTCAGTCAAACGACGTCCATACTACTGTGACATTAGATGAGATGGACGAAGGTATGGCAGAGGAAGCTGACAGATATATGAGGGATGACGCAGACGAGCCAGAATTGACACTTGTAGGTGAAGATGCAATGGATGAAGACAATCTTCCAGAACGAGTTGGGGCAGAGTTATGTTTGCAATTAGAGATAGACGATGAAACGGTGCAAGATCTTATCGATGATTCCTCACTCGTCGAGGCCTAGGCCTGGAAGTGTTTGTGTGAAGACGTTGATTTAAAATTAAGCTTAAAGTTAATTTAAACAACTGTGTTCTGACGCTTTATTTTACTTTCTTTGTGCAGGACTTTAGTATGGCAGACCAGTTTCTAGATCCCGCTTCTATGAGTGCAGATGCATTCATGGGCTTCGTTACACGGATGACGCCTGCTCAGATGGCAGAGGCTTCTCAGTACTGGGTAGCCAGAGGCACGGGTACTACGCCTCCGGGCTTCACACCCGAGGGTCCGACGCCTAGGGGGGGGACACCTATGGGGGGGGATGCCTATGGATACGACGCTTGCTTCTCCCATCAAGGCCACTTCGACACCTAGGGATGGGGCAAAGGTGGGTACGTCCTCATCTCCGCAGCACAGGCGCACTGGCCGATCTCGACGATCGTCAGGTGGAGGTGGTGGTTGCTGTGGAGGAGGGTCCACAGATGCTTCGACCCCTCCTCGCTCACGACCCCCGTCCTACCCAGGCACACCTCTCGACACATCTCTTGGCACACCTCGGACACCTTGGGGGGCACACGATCCTAGTGCCTCCAAGCTCTATATTGTACGGCCAGATGGTTCTGTTGACATGGATAGAGTCGGGACTGAGATGAAACAGCGGATTCGCCAGCTCGCGAAGCTACAGTTTTCGACCAGCATTTTGACGTCTTGGGATCAGCAGGAAAAGGACAAAGTCACTTACATAGTGGAGACCATCCTGAGAGAGTACCAACCTGCTCCGGGTTCTGACGTTTTTCCGAGGAGCTAGATCAAGGGTGTTGTACGGGACACCGTGAAACATCGACGAGATGTAGCTCGGAAGGCTTTCAGGACGGGCTCGCCGAAGCCTTTGGGCATCCCACACGAGACGTGGCTTCAGATGAGGGAGGATGAGCGGACAGCGGCCATGTGGTTCAGACAGCAGTGTGAGGCTGCGCAGATACGACAGATGACCAGGGGGACATCTCATCTTGGCAGCGGAGGCTTCGACACCTTTCGCTATGAGTTTGTGAGTTTCTAATCCAATCTTAACTATGGCGTTTTTTAAAACGCGATGAATCATGTATTCTTATTACTCTGATTTTTGTATAAACACAGAATCTTGCGATGCATTGAGCCCCGACACGTCAGGAGGAGTCAGATGGATATCGCAGAGATATCTATAAAGTATTGAATGATCTTGATGCTTCAAGAGAGCCTGTAGACTGGGCGGCCTTACAGTCTCGCTGATCGCTTGAGGTGAGACGTTAATATGTGTGAGTTGATTTAATTAAGTAAGTATATGTGAATACTAATTTTGTAAGTTGTCCTATGTGCAGGTTGTTATGCCTAGTCATCAGTGGCTCGGATTTCATATATATGCTTTGTGAGACACAAACACGCTTTTGTGTCTCCTTTTGTATAGACATATATATATGGTTATGATTATTGTTCAGACAGTTATTGTTTTCCTTATGGTTATGGTTATTGTCATTGTCATTGTATAGACATGGTTATTTCTCCTATTCTTGTATAGACATAGTTATGGTTCAGGTTTTGTTTATGGTTATTTTTAACTTTCTGGTTATGCTTATGGTTATTGTTAATTTTGTTTCTGGTTATGATCAAAGTGGTTATATTGGTCGGTTATGGTTTTAAGTTATGGTTATGGTTTTAAGTTATGGTTATGCTTTTAAGTTATGGTTATGGTTTGTTATGGTCATTGGCCTTAAATCTCATGTGAGATCCTACATGGATAGCATGTAGGAGGCGTATAAATGATATATATTTTTTGAAAAGTTTATGTAAAAACGAAGGGAACTCTGCTGAAATTTCTGCGGGAGCACGGTTGATTTTGGTGCTGCTCGCTTTCTTGGGCAGAGGGCAGGAAGTCTAGCTGTGGTGCCTGTGTCCATCTTTTCACTGGGCACAGGCCAGGCTACCTGCCCTCTACCTAAGAAAAAATTTTATTGTTATGGTCGTCGATATGCGTCGCTATGCTCGTCTATACCAGCGTCGATATACGCGTCGCTATCCGCGTCGCTAATAAAACCTTTCAACGCGTATATCGACGCTCTTTGCGATAGTTTCACAGGGACGCATATATCGACGCGTATAGCGACGTTAAGCGTCGCCATATACGTCGATAACCCCCTTTTTTGTTGTAGTGGTTGCAAAAGAGAAGAGTAGTGCAAAAGGCCCGCAAATTCACAATGGTAGGTGAGGATCTCATGAACTATGGGTGTGACGGAGTGCTTAGAAGGGTGTTGTACAAAGAAGAGATAAGAATGGTGTTGGAGCAATGCCACGAAGAAAGTGGAAATCAGGGCAAAGACCAGGTTCTGTTTTGAGTGCTTAGAGCAGGTTTTTGGTGGCCTTCCATAGTGAAGGACGTACATTATTGGTGCAAGACGTGCCACGAGTGTCACACTATAGGTGAAAGACGACTGGTAGCGGAGTCACAAGGTGCCATCATCGCACAAACTGCTTTTGAGAAGTGGGGTCTAGATGCTATAGGCCCTCTCCCAAAGTCTACTAGTGGTAAAAAGTACGTGGTGGTAGCCATTGACTACCTTACCAGGTGGGTCGAAGCCAAAGCAGTGAAGGAATTAAATGCTAATGTGGTGGCTCAGTTTGTGTTCGATAACATCTGTTGCCGTTTTGGTGTTCTGTGGGTGTTAGTTTCTAATAGGGGTCAGGGGTTTAGAAGGAAGCTCATGAGTGCATTAGTGGAAAAGCTAAAGATTCAGCATCAGTTTTCCTCACCCTATCACCCCCAATGCAATGGTCTAGTTGAGAGTGCTAATGGTCAAATCGTCAAGATGTTAACAAAGTATGTATACAAGCAGGAAGCTGAGTGGGAGACAAATCTAGAGAAGTGTCTGTGGGCATATAGAACGTCCTATAAAGTAGTTACAAACTTCACTCCATTCAAGCTAGTCTATGGTAAGGAGGCTGTGTTACCGGTGCATGCATAACTAGGTGCTTTGAAGGGTATGTGTCGTGTCAATGCCACTCAACAAGGGGTTCTACAGAATCGGATAGCCAATTTAGAGGCTTTGCAGATGGACAGAGAGGCAACGGCGGACTACTATGTGAAGGAGAGAGAGAAGCGGGTTGCCAAGTTCAATCAGAACTTGCCATACAAGAAGATAGAGGAAGGAGACCTAGTCATAAAGTACGAAAGCTATCTGGATTTCACATTGCAGAAGAAGTTCAAGAAGAAGTGGACAGGTCCATATAAAGTGCAAAAAAAGCCTTTCCAAATGGGACCTATCAGCTGGTAAGAGCAAATGGCAAGCTTCTTAGGAACATGGTAAATGTTGTGCGGCTCAAAATGTATTTCGAGAGGGACTTAGTGCCTGAGGTGTAGCAAATTATAGTAAAGGGGGGTGAGCAACCCACCTAAAGCATGCGGTGTGCGAGAGAAAGGAGATGAAGCTTGTATATACACTTATGGTTTTGCGAGTGCTCTTAATCGTCAGTTTGGTGTGCCAATTTCAAAGTTTTGTACATATGCTTTTGGTCAAACATAAATGTTCGACGAGGGGACTGGACAATGATGGTGCAGCCAAAGTCGGTCTAAGCTAGGAAATGGTCTATGCCAGGCAGAGGTAGTAGGTAAGTGCAGTGCAGAAGGCTAGAGCAGGTGCCAAGGTCCTGGGCAGCCAAGTGATAGCGGAAGTGTATGCTCCATGTGGTTGTTTAGTCCAAAAGTGTTGCGGGATGGTCCACATGAGTTGGCAAATGAAGGTGTCCGAAATGCCAAGTCAGTGCTCTGGTATGTAGTGTTCAGTGTGCTCTAGAAGCCAGTCCAGACGGCTCGTCAAATGGAGCCCTGGTGTGCAAGATACAGAAGTTTAAAGGTAGAGTGTGTAGCAGATCCCCAACGGATAGGGCAACTCGGGACAGGTGCACAGGCAAGTGTCAATAGATACATGTGTAGTGCTCGAGTTGTGGAGCATGATTGTCTTCTCGGATTGCGAATCGGAGCTCTGGTTAGCAAGTTAGGTGGATTGAAAATTTTTCGGGGACCGAATCTGAGTCTACTTGACCGCACTGGAAGATGCACCATCGGTCATCTTTCAAGCCTTGCCAAGGTTCTCTGTCATAGGGTACATCATGTGGAGCTAACACAAACCGACGGTATGTCAATCGGGTTCCTGGTGCGCAAGTTACTGCAGGTCAAAGTTGGGAAATGTCCTTTGAGGGGTGATTACAGATAATGTTCTTGTGTTTTGGCAGCCTTGTTGGGCGGGCCTGGGAAAGTCTAGAGGCAACGACGATTGCGTAGATCCAAGCCGGCAATGTGATTTTTGGCAATATCTTACGGCTCGGATATCAGGGCTAGGAGCAGCAAGTTACACTTGCTTGAAAGGTGGTAAAAAAGAAGGGGGATTTTCCAAAGCTTGAAGGGGAGTTCAAAGTACTTCAAGAGGGGGTGCCTCAGCTACTGCCACGTGGGCAGACGAGGTAGTCCCACATGGCAAGTATGGGGATCGGATTGTGGGGCATTTAGCCTAGCCTGTGAACTCATTGGGTATGTGTGAGAGAGTGAGGACACTCTTGAAAAGGTGGCTATGGCGTGCCTTGAGCAGAACTGGCGCGTGGCCCTGCAGAGGGCGGAGCTCCGGCTCTGTGCAGCGCTACGTGTGGCGGGGATTTTGGCCAGACGGGGTAGCGCGGTGGCACGCGCCCGCTTGAGGAAAGAGACCGGCAATGTCCACTGATGATGTGGTAGGCCCTGATGAGGGGGTCGTTCCCGCGGCACCATTTTGGGAAGGGAGAGAGGAGGCATTAGCGAGGTCCCCCCCTTGCATGAGAGGGGTGTGTCCCACAGGGCTGAAAGGGAAGTAGCAAGGTAGCTTGCAAGGGGAGGATCCCGCAGTGGGACAGTGAGCATAGAAAGAGAGAGAGAGCCCGAGGGCGGAAAGGAGCCCATTTCAAGGGCCGTCCGGGCAAAGCAAAGGCCAAGGCAGAGCAAAGGTAAGGCCGGACCAAAAAAGGGTGAAGGAGGAAAGAGAAATAGAGAAAGAGAGGAAGCAGGGGACGAATGAGCCAAAGGAGCAATGCAAAGTGGGCATTCCCAAAGGGGTAAAAATAATGAGGAAAAAAATAAAAATGAAAAAGCCTAAGGGCAATAGCAACCTCACTAATGCCTCCTCCCCAAGCACAAAAGAAAGAGAAAGAGAGCAAATGGAGTAAAGCGGTTTCCCCCTTCCAAAAATGTCAAATCAAGGTGCCAGATGGACCAATTACAGTGTAAATTCCAAAATTAAAGCCCCCCTTATAAAAATCAAAATTGGATCAAATTAGGGGTTTTTTATTTGGTGCCGTTTGAAACCTACAAAGCGGTGTTCTTTGATAGATCAACCCCTTTGTAACTTTTTCTTGAAAATGGCCATAGTGATGGCAGTGCAAGCCAGTGTACATGCTTTTTGAAGTGCAATCAAGCCACCGTTGCCCCCTCTTGCTGTTGTTTCCCCTTCCTCCTTCTCTTTCTCCTACTTTCATGTTTCCCCTACGTGCCGGTCGTGTGGAAGTGTGTGCCCCCCGGACTGACGGTGTTTTTTGTGAGAGAGTGAGATTGAGCGGCTGTGAGTGTGTGTAAGGGTGGAGATAGGCTGTGGCAGTAGGTGTGTGTTGTGTGGTGGATTTGTGGAGTGTGTGAGCAGTGTAAATTGTGGAGGCGATGGTCTGCTAATGTAAAATGTTTTTTGGAAGGTGTTTTCTAAGAGGATAGGGGTTTGTGGATACCTTGAGCTATAGAGAGGTCCTTGTGTTTGTGCCGGCCGTATTCCCACCTTCCCCCTCTCGAACGTGAGTCTAAAAAATAGGGCAATAGAGATGCATCAAAGGGTAGATCATCAAAGTCTTGTGGTCGCCGGAATGTTCAATGCCATTATTGTGATAAGTTCGGTCACATAAAGAAGGATTGTTATGCATGACAAAGAGAAGGGCAAAAGTAAAGGCAAAGATTATGATGATAAAGAGGAGAAACCAAAGAGTTCGGTTAAGATTGAAGAACTGAACATAGTTCATGATGATAGTGATGCGCAAGACATTAATACGTTGGCTGAAAACAATGATGTCTTTTATGATGCACAAGAAACTCTATCTTTGCAGAGTTCTATGCCAACTGAACTCCTTGTTAGTGGTGAAGTATCCTATACATGGATTCTTGATTCGGGTGCTTCTTTGCATGTCACACCTCATAGGCATTGGTTTACTACATACAAGGAAACCATTAGCTTCGTTACACTTGGTGATACTCTTGTGACATTGTTGGCGTAGGTGATATTGCCATGGTTATGGAAAATGGGGTGAAATTTATCACCATAATGTGCGTCATGTTCCAGCCTTGACACGCAATCTAATTTCGGTTGGATGTCTTGATGACTTAGCTTACAAAGTCACTTTTCATCAGCAGTCTTGGCGTATTGCAAAGGGTCATCTTATCATAGCCCATGGTTCTAAAGTTGGCTCACTTTATCCTCGTTATGTATCTGATAAAAACAGTGTTCTTTTTGTAACTGAGCTGCCAACGGTTGCTTTGTGGCATAGCCGGTTAGGACATATGTCAAAGAAGAAAATGGAGACACTCTCTCGCTTGGGCTACTTATCGTCTTTGTCATTTTCTGATTTTTCTTTTGTGAAAAACTCCACACATTTGGCTGTGAAGCTTATGAACTTGTACCCAAGGAGTTGCATGCTAAGCTAGATCCTAAGTCCAAGAAATGCATCTTCATTGGCTATGGTTTAGATGGTCAATTTGGCTATCGTTTATGGGATCTGGAAATTCAATCAGTGATCTGTAGCAGTGATATTGTCTTTAATGAGACTAAGATGCATAGACAGCCAGTGAAAGAGGTTGAATTTCGAAAAGTGACATTTTTTGATGTATCACCTCCTGTTCAGACAATGCTCGAGCCAAATACTACACAGGCTAGTAAGAGTTCTGATCAGCCGCGGAGACCTCAAAGAGTTTCACATCCACCAGAACGTTTTGTTCCAGGCGTGGATTTTGTTTTGTTGACAGATAGTGGTGAGCCTTCTTGTTACAAAGAGGCTATGCTAGCCAATGATAAGGTTCAATGGGAACATTCTATGAAGAGGGAGATATCAATTGCAAGTATTGCAAAAAAACAAAACTTGGGAGTTTGTTTCGTTGCCAAAAGGTAGGAAAGCATTGCCTTGTAAATGGGTTTACAAGAAGAAGATTGACAATTACAAAGCTCATTTAGTGGCCAAAGGTTTTAAGCAAGAATGTGGTGTCGATTTCCAGGAAATCTTTTCTCCATTGGTCAAGATGACCACACTGAGGATGTTGCTTGCTTTGGTTGCCACTGAAGATATGGATCTTGATCAACTAGATGTAATTACAGCTTTCTTACGTGGTAATCTCGAGGAAGAGATCTATATGCAGCAACTTGAAGGGTTTGTGCTAAAGGACAAGGAACATTTGGTCTGTAAGCTTCTGAAAAGTCTCTATGGCTTGAAGCGATCATCCAGACAATGGTATCAAAAGTTTGATGCATTTATGCGTTCCCTAGGCTATAAGCGCAGTAATGAAGATCCATGTCTTTACGTGAAAAGACAACAAGAGTAAGTTGGATTTACACATTTGTTGATTTTGCTCTTTCTTGGAGATCCGTTCTTCAAGACTGTACATCTATTTCTACCACGGAGGCAGAGTATGTTGCATCTTGCTCGCCTAGTGAAAGATCTTGGATTGGAGCAGTGTACACCAGTTCTTCATTGTGATAGTCAGAGTGCTATTGCGTTGGCTAGCAATCCAGTGTTTCATTCCAGAACGAAACACATTGATGTGCGTTATCACTTCAGTCGTGAATGCCTAGCAAACAAGAGCCTTGATTTAGTGAAGATTCCTACATCACAGAACACAACAGATGCACTCACTAAAAGTTTCTCTAGCCATCAGTTTGAGAACTGTCGTGCGTTGATGGGCATTGGATGAAGAGTGGTTCTCTTTCATTCTTATGATCTCCCACATTGACCATTAAGTGGGAGAATGTTAGGTTTAATGGCCAGGTGGCCGACCGCCCATCACTAACTTCTACTAACCTTAAGTGTACAGCTATACACTTGTGTGAGCCATTAACACTAAGTACAATGTGTATTGTGCCTTAGTACATAAGATAGAGAAAAAAGAAAGAGGATATACAGTACGTTGGCTTTTCCCCTTCAACCTGTGTGTGTGTGTAGTTATGGTGGTGTGTGTGAGTATGTGCGTTCGTATTCCTCTTCCGTTGTGCTCCCAGCTCCTCCCCTTCACAATATTGCTTGGAAACCCATACAACTTGTATAAGTTGTCAACCATATACTTAGCTAACTCTGGAGTTTTAATTGTAGACTAATTCTTTTAGAATAAACTTACAAAGTTTAGTCAGTGATCTACAACCAACCATACCAATCATGCCCTTGTACAGAGGTTGGTAAACCCACAATGAAATCCATAAAAATACTTTCCCATTTACCATCAGGAATTTCCAATGGATACAAGAGACCTTCTGCATTCAAGTGCTTCGCTTTATTCACTTGACATTTTTGGCAATGTAAGACATAGTTTTGAACATACCCGTGTAAACTTGGCCTGAAAAATTGTTGTCGCACAAGCACATAAATTTTATTTATGCTTTCATGCCCTGCAATAGGAGTGTCATGATATTCATAAATAATTTGGCACCGAATGTCCGCTTCGATCGGTACACACACCCTCTGTTGGAGTAAAGAAGCCTTTGCTCCAGGCCGGACACACTTACTACTTCCTAAGGTTGCTCCACCCACACTCTCGTACTTCTTCCCTTCCAATCCTTTCCTCGCACGCATCGCGTACACACGCCCTCACAAGTGGTATCAGAGCACAATGGTAGCGAACAACGCGCGTGCGACGACTTCGCGACGATCGACGTGAAAGCACGGAGTGTGGCTATGGTGGCTTGAGCTTGGCGGTGGCAAATCTAGTGTGGATCGGAGCCACTTCAAAGGGGATCGGATGGATCTCTATTTCCCCAGCTTATGTAGCCCCTCTTGGCTTGGAGGGGGATCTTATTGATTCTCATAGAATCTCGGCAGGTGAAGGTTGTCTGCAGATCTCAGTAGACCTTGGAGAAGCGAGCAGGAAGGGGTCCCTATGAAAGAAGGCACTGGATCTACAAGGCAGCAGGTGAGCGAGCAAGCAGGAATCTTGTAGAGCAAATCGAGTGCAAGCAGTAGGGCTTTGGCAGCCAGGTCACACACACATACACACTGTGTAGGGCTCGAGCAGTAGAAACCGAGCTTGAGATGAGGCATTTGCTCATCGATTGGGTGAAAGAGAGGAAACTAGCAAGCAAAAGGGGGAATTTGTCTACAGTACAATAGCGCTATGCAATAGCGATGTGGCAAAGTGCAGTAGCCGAGCATTGGCCGAGAGCTCAGTCGAGCCATAACCGAGCTGGAGCAGGGAATCAAGAGCAGAGACACCAATTTTTATTGTGTGAGTGGTCGCGCGCACACACGCTCACACTCACACAATCAAGCAATTGCCGCTGTGTCTGGGCGCTGTGAGCAGCAGAGCCATAATCGGTTACAATTCGAGCACTTGCAATCGGGCAGCAGACTCAAAGGGGAGAGCAGCCGACAGTCGACAGAGAGCTTGTGAGCAAGAGGACAATTTGGGGCGTTAAGGGCAGCGTTGCGCAAGCCCTGCAGAATCGAAGCTCGGTAATTGAAGGAGTTGGTGAGAGGCATCGAGCAGGACAGCTGGTAGCGAGCTTGGGTGCGCCTCAGCTATATCTAACACGGTTTACATTGTCCACGTAAGCCCGAGATCTACGGTGCTCAATCATCCGACCGTAGATCCCATCTCCTCCCATGCCCGTGTGAGATATAGGCCAGGTTGGGTGCGTGATAGTGTTACGCGCGCGCGCACACACACACATACACACACTCTCAAAGTAGCTCGCAGGTCAAAAGAGATAAGAAAAAAAAAACTCAACAGAGGGTGTTCCCACACTTCGGCCATCGGCAACAGACAAAGCAAGAGATAAGTGTGAGAGAGGAAGAGAGAGTATACAACTCTCTGACTCTGAGCTCGGCTCTTAGTTTTCAGTCAAAAAGGTACAAGGTTTTGTGATAAAGCACATAGCTTTTGTAGGCTACGATCTACTCCGATGATAGGACTCGACACTGAGCTCTTCAGCAATGACGTCCTTGTCACCTCGACAGGTAAAGAGAGAGTCTCTGTGGTTTTTGACAGACTTGGTGTTTCAGCATACCCACGGCATCCACTTGCCACTTTCTCCTGCAGCAGCTTCTTCTCGGCATCAATTTTTGACACTAATTTGGCAGCTCGACTTTGGCCTCGACCACAAGCGAGCTACGGCATCGACACTTCGTCCGGCAACCGAAGGCGACATCGAGCATTTTCTTAGCTTCAAGCACAGGTGGCCACAGCATCGACGCTTCCGCTCGGTGGCAAAAGACAAAATCGATGACATTTTACTCGGCTTCTACCTAGCGAGTGTGAGAGAGAGCATTCAGGCTCTCCTCCGATGTAGCCTCGCCATCGGCTTCCTTCCCACGCTCATTTCGGAGCGGTTTTCGCTCCGACGGATATCCTTTGCGTCCTCAGTTTCTCAACCTCGACACAGCAAGAGATGATAGAGTCATTAGGAAATTTTGGAGGTCATTTGGAGGGCCATATGAAGAGAGAGAAAAATAGAGCGCGTCCAATGAGCATGAAGGCTACGTTACGTAGAAAAGTACCTGGAAAGACTCAAAAAATAGGAAAATAGCATAAAACTTTCACGAAACTAGGATTGTAGCATAGTAATTTCCTTGCTTTTACCGAGCTTTTAGGTGCTTGCGTGTGGTCACTTCTGATATTCTCTCATGGTCATTAACGTACTGGAGGGTGACCATTAAGCCCGCACAAGATATTGGAATTTTAAAACACTTTCCCTCCATTAGAATGCTTTCAAAGTGAATCTCCCTCCACTAAAGCTTTTCTCTGAGAGTTATGGCATCCACGTCTTCTCGCCCAAGAGCCTCAAGGTGTTTACTGTCTCTCACACCAACAAACAACAACGGCACTTTGCCTAGAAGGCCAAGTAGTAGCATATCCTCAATTACAATACCAGCTTCAATAAGTGCAGACAACCAATGGGTTGGACAAAGGATAAACAAAGGTTCATGGGTCCTCATGCAACCAAGAAGACCCAAGAGGTTTAGTGGTATCAACGTTTACCGCTCAGCATGGAAGGCCAGGGTGTTGGATTTCAAAGTTGAGATCGGCAAAAGATCTGTAAAGGAAGTTCTTGTTCAGCATGTGTTTACCCATCCAGAGGTGATAGCAAACGGTGGAAATGTATCAAATATACATCAACCACGTTGCAATTGTAAGTACTCTTGACATGTGAACTTATTGATACTCTCATTATAACTTTTCTTATATATTTTGCAATGTTTCTCCCGCTTGTTATGAGTAATGTCTCTACTCTTCACAACTCAATTACATTAGATTTGTCATTTGTACTTATTGATACTCTTAGTTTAACTCTTCTTATATATATTGCAGATGTTTATCCCTCTTCTTATGAGCAATGGGAGCCTGTGGAGTGCATAATAGGCCTCTTCCATGTTGTACATGCCCATATTGGTTCTCTACAGTATTCAGAGAGGAGCAGCAAAAGATTGGCTGATGAGGGAATCTTTTTTTATGACCACTTTTACCAACTCAGCTCAGGCAATAAGAATGGCATGTTGGTGAAACTACCTCTACCGACCGATTGGAACACTGTGGACTGGCCAGTTCCCGAGGAAACAATGGTGAAGGCAATGCGAAGTAAGCTCTACAAGGATATACAAAGGTCTCTGCGTAGCTCTGTTCCTACCAAACTGGTTCGAATTGCAAACTTTTGTCCTGTTGCACTCTTCATAGAGCTGTTTCATAGCTACAACATCAGAGTTACAAAAACTATGTTCATGTGCAAGTCATTTCAGCAGTCATCCTGTGACAAACTTCTTGACAAAGGATGGTATGCAAAGGAAGAGATTGGTTTACGGTGCGAGGTCGCGCTTGATACTCTAGTTGTCAAGTACATGATTGCAAGCCAATCACTATTACTCTCATTTTGGTATATGCGATCACAAATGCTAAACGGTAAGTACATTCCTATGGACCAAGTTTCTGCAGGTTTGGAAGATAATCCTACTGTGGATGTGGAAGTGATTGATAAAGAGAATGGCCTACTATTGGTGGTTACAATAAGGGAGCTATGCAGTCTTCAGCATTTGCGAAATGACATCATTGAAGAGTCAATGGACAAGGAACTATCAGATTTTTCCTTTTTCTTAGCTGGCCGTAAGGTGATGCGGCGAAGAGAAAAAGATATTTTGTGCAAAGAGTTGGATGGTCGGGTTGAAGTAGTGTCAATGTAACAGATATTCTTGTAAACCCAAGTGTATACAAATGACTTTCAAGACATGAAGTTTATTGATCTCATTTTTCAATTGTGCCCTGTGAAAAAGTGTGCTTGAAATACATTTGTTTACCACGTCAAATCTCTCTCTCTCTCTCTCTCTCTCTCTCTCTCTCTCTCTCTGTCTATATATTATATATATATATATATATATATATATATATATGTTAGACAAGACAAAGACAGATAGAAGAATCATCTTAATTCATTAGAAAGTACAAACTCGTCCGTGAACAATGGACTGAGATACAATTTCTGTAAGTATGGAATCAGAATGTCTTCAAGGTAAAAATCGAAGGAATGCCCCTCGAAAGAAGGTGGTGAGATAGTTGTTCCCGGCGGATTTAGTTCTCCCTTTTCGGGAGTATCATCAATTAGTAGTGTATTAGTTGCATCAAAGGGTACACCGATTTGGCTAAACGGTTTGTACAAAAGAGGTAATCCTGGTTTTTTAGGGTGGTAGTGGCCCTCAACAGTAACGCATTTTCTTTGATCATACAAAAAGGCAAAATCTGACGTGTGAGCTTGGCATACACTGCAAACTATTGCAACTAGTGGCGATAAGTTTTGCCTTTGCATTGAAGACCATATGCCAACTCTGAAGCGCGGAAGAAGAAACTCAATAAACTCCTTGGTTCCTGGACGAACCACGACTCGACAAGTTCCCATCCGAAACGTTTGCAAATCCTCAAAGGGTCCTCTGTCACCGAGAGGCACCCGCATCAGCAGCAATCCATTGACGTCCAAGATAATCAACCTCTGTAAAAGTTGACAAGTACATATAAGTAGTTAGAAGCTGAACATATTTTGCCATACTTGAATAGACATTACCGGAACAACCGTATCTACAGGTAGCAAGGGTCCATACTGGGTCTCTGTAGTGTTCATGTCGTTGTTGCTCTCCTCCGCTTTATCTTCATAGTCATCATTCAAATCTTCATCAGGGGTCTCCCCCATGGCCCTTTCTGCCTGATTCAAGGTTGATCGGCTTGCCTCATACATCCTTTCCTGATCCATATCATTTTGCTCGTCCCGAGGCCTGCTTTCCTCATCCATATCCTTTTGCTCATCTATAGGCCTGCTTTCCTCATCTTCGGTTTCAGCCATAGGCTCTTTTGGCTGTTCCACAGGCTGACTTGCCTCTTTTATTGTCTCCTCCGGTTGAACCTTAGCTGCTTCCATATGCTCATTTGTCCTTTCCTCATCCTCGACTCTTTGATCTTCTGCTGATATGACACCCTCGGCCCGATGCGATTCCACTGTATCGGATGTAGGGGTTTGTCGTGGTGGCACGTCATGTTTTGTAAGATCAATAGTGCGCTCATCCAAGCCGCTATCTTCAAGCTCTCTAGGGCTAGACATAGTAAGCAGGTGTTGTATTAAACTTACCCGGTATCTTTGCAAATAATCATATGTGTAGTTTTTTAAAGCACTCTACAAAATTGAAAGACCACATGATGAGAATTCTTTTATAGACTAAACCAAAACTAACTGAATGCATTGCAAAATGGGTACCTTAGTCATGAAAGGTTTTAATGCAAAGTAGCTTTGCAGGACATATTCTGCATGGAGAAGACATCTCCAGCCGCAAGAATTCCCATCGGTTTGATTTGGGACAGGTACTTCTTTGATTGTGTCCTTGTATAGTTCATACCTTCCACATAGCTTGCCATAGGCAAGCAACAACCTCTTTATACAACTGCACAAGGCAATGTCAAGATGTTAGCATGAGGCTTCAAATTTACATGGATATCTATAATAAACACTTTCTGACACAAAACACTTACAGCCTAATTTCAGGGTGGGTTCCTTTTATTGAATTGAACACCCACACTGCTGGTTGGTCAACATCAAGGCATATGAGACTCCAGTGATGGTTGTTCTCATATGGGAAGATGATCACAGTAACTTCCAGCATAGCACAGTGGCGGAACCAGCTCTCAAAGGTCCCAGATGGACTATTCTTTTGTCTAATAATTACAGACATTTGTGGATCAAGGAGAAACACCTCTGTGTGAGTGTGCAGTGGGAGTTGACTTTTGATCAGGCTGCAGAGACTCTACCTGAGTTAGCAAACCTATTATCTGAGTTTTCAAAGCTAGCAAGATAGTAACACTTACTTAAGACAAGCATAGATAATTGTGTCTGAAATCTGAGCATCTGGATTCTGCAATAAATCAATGTCCACCTTTTCCAGAGCTAGGCTTCTGGTTCCATCTACAAATGGTATCTCTGCAAGCAAACCATTCTTCATTGAAAGCAGAGTTTCTTGATTCATTGCCTCTATAGACAGGGTCACATTGCACTCTGTTTGTTTCTGGGACACCTCTGCTACTTTTGCTTTCTCCTGAAGCTCTGCTTCCCTCATTTCCTCTGTTTGGCGAGCAATAGTCTCTGCCTTTGCCCTTGTATTCACATCATGTGTGACATCTACAACTGTGAGCTGAGGCACTAGCTCCGGGGGGTATAACAAAATTTCTCTCATTTTCTTATCCTTGCAGACATTGGGGACCAGCAGTTTGTCATACCTCCACCTTATTCTTTTCAATGTCTCACTATCTTTGTCCATTATAGTAACCCTGTGGGCATGGGCTGCAACAATGGTCATGTCACTGAAGTACTCCAGTAGGAAGTCCTCAGCTGCTTCCTGTAGAGCCATCAATGCCACCACCTTCCACCGTTTGGTGCCCCAGGTAGCTTCATCACATATGGACCTCACCATCCTCTGGAAGGGCAGTTTTGGTATGCATAAATCTACACATTTTTGTGCCTTTCTGA